>NC_038050.1:45826352-46046442 GCF_002211085.1 Panicum hallii | reverse complement strand
CTCGACGGAAATGATCTTGTTTCTTGGCATCATTATCTGCATGATATCCTGCATATTGACACAAATGATTAAAATTTTGTGCGTACTGCAGGACTGTACTGGTGCCTTGAGTAAGTGCCAAGAACTCATTCAACTTTCGCTCCAGCAATCCTTCAGGAATATAATGTGCTCTAAAGGCTGCCCGAAACTCATCCCAGGTGATAACGTGCCCTGCAGGTTGCATGGCGTAGAAATTATCCCACCAGATCCGAGTAGCACCACGGAGTTGCTGGGCGGCAAGGAAGCTTTGCTTGAGTCCGCACAAGGTATGGTCAAGAGAGCGAACTTCGATTCAATAATATGGAGCCAAGCATCAGCATCCAAGGGTTCTTCAGCTTTACTGAAGAATGGAGGTTGGGTACTGATGAAATCCTAATAACTGGCCACGGGAGGATTGTGGTCATCACGACCTCCTCGGAACTGCTGACGTTGCTGGTTTTGTTGTGCTTGTACCAGCAAGTTGAGCAGCTCAGTTTGCCGAGCCATAACTTCGGCAAGGTTAGGAGGTGGTGGTGGCGGTTGTTGAGAACCGCTAGCCTGATCTGCCCGGAAACCTTCCGGGGGTTCTGCGCGTGGCTCCAACCATCTGAAACAAAGGAGATGTCCATCATTAACCATATAGCCTTACTCCCAATTTCAGAAGATATATGACTTAGATAAAACAATGCACATACTCCATTCAATCATCTCATTTCAGAATCATAAGGATAATGATCAGGATGATAAAATAGGAAACTTATATTACAACACTGGTTCTGATTGTTCTCCGCATCACACATCCGAAATCCCTACGCAGGCCATCTATGTTACAACAAATGGCATGAGATCTAGCTAAGTTACACACTACCTAAGTTATTACACTCCCCACAAGTTACATCTAACCTGTCGACGATTTACGAAACTAGAAATCGTCAAAGTTGCCTATAGACGATTGACTGCCAGAGGGAGAGTGATAGGGACTAAGAATAGGATCCCATGCTCAGAGTCAATCTCTGAAACACCCTCAATCTCTTTTGGATCTTCTTCTTCTGCTTCAGGCATTATGGGTACAGCGGGAAGTATCGGTTGCTGCTGCAGTTCCTCAAGGTGAGCCTGAGCATCGTCAGCCTCAAGTATCAGATCATGGATCTGTGCTTGTAGGAACTCAATAACAGTGTCGCGCTGAGAGATTTATATGGTCACTCTCGTTGATCTGATCTTCGCGATGAAGGATTATCTCATCCCTTGCTGCAATAATTTCATCCTTCTGAGTCACCAAAGCTTGTAATTCTACTATTTGGGTCACTTGACGGTCAGCATTCCGATAGTGGCTTTGAGCCACACCAGTTAACTGACTCATACCGTGACGCAGTAGAATCTGGTAATGATGTTGCACATCCATGAACCTAGTAATGATACAGACGGTTTCTTCAGCCAGATCTCCTAGCAGATGACCAAAATGTTCTGTCCGAAAATTCCATTCCGAATTATCAGGGTCAATGGTAGGAAATAAACCAATAGGATATGCGGCAACTTCCGTCGGATGCTGATTGCAGAAAAGTTTGATAGCCCCAAGGCAGCAGTTTCAAGGGTATCAACCAGACGATATCCAACCACTTCCACTTCTATAGGATGCCATGAGGAGCGGAAAGGGTGTTGAGGAATTATCATCTTAACTCGACATCGAGGAATTCCCTCTTCGCGATATTCCACCCCATCATATATAGGAGGTTCTGTATAGTGGAACAGACTTAAGGATTCCCATAAGAGACGAGGAAACCCTTCCCAATGTAAAGCATTGGTGTGGAAGTGCCCCTCCTGATCCCAAAAGGCATTGGAAGGAGCAGCCATCTGCGACAACAACGCAAATGGTAAGATATATTTACCCTGCGGAAAGCACACAAGGTAAATGGATTAAGATAGATGATTCTGATAACAGCAAAGGCTGAAAATCAGATGGATACTTAAGGGACTCAGCTAAAGATTGCTATTCACCCAAACTAAGAAATACCAACAGGTTACCTATTTCTTAAAGCAACAAAATTAAAGATCCCTTTTGTTGATTAATGTATTATGCATGCACGCACTATGCGATCTCACAAACAAAAATAACTGCCAAGTAATCTTGGTCTTACGTGGTTAGTTACGGTGGCACAATATAAATACGTCTCTCTCTATTAACTAGTCGATAAGTTCTATCTGTCCTAGTTTCGTAATCGTGGTTAGTGTACCTGCAGAAAACCACAATACATATATATATGTCCAATGAACCTTTCATGCCAGCGTGTCATGAAAGCGTCCCATTCATTACTGCTCACTATAGAAACAGCATCTGTACTATTACCGCCGTACAGACAACGTTAACATACGTTGTCGAAACAACGTATTCACGGGGGGTACCACAAAATGCGGGGGTATGAACAGCGATCGCCATACCCTGCGCCGAACCATCTACTCCCAATGTAGTCAACCAAAGTTGGTACATTGGCAGCATCTCAAGTAAGCCACTGCTTGAGAAACAGCGTTCGGTTCGCATCACCGACAGGAAGACCAAGCTCCCTCAGTTGGCTGAGGATCCTTACCTTCTTACCTCACGATCGAAGATGTCGTTACAGAAAGTAAGGTTGGATTGTGCATAAATTTAAGTTTTGGCATGAAAGTAATGCTGGGAGTTAGAGTTATATATATATATTACAGCCACCTCTAATTCCCTTAATAACATTACCCTAGGGCTTTACGTACTATACATAAGCCTTAACGAATCCAACGTAGTTCGCAAATACTTGATTAATCAAATTTCATACTCTAAATTACTTTTAGGGCTAATTATATCTCCAGAGTACACTTGTTAGCTCTAATACCAGCTGTGGCAGAACCAAACTGAATTACACCGGCTCAAGTACGCGAGTCCTCTCTTGAGGGCTACCTCGTGCTTCAAACGGTATAATCTTTTGGCCTGTCGGGTAACGTCCCGATAAACCACCGAACGCAGGATCCAACAAGGTACCTCACACGAAGGTGAGTCCAGAGATATAAATGCCAATACATTTTACACCACAGGCAGATATATTACAAAATATACAAAGTATCATTAGCTCCCACTGAGGAGAGATTATTACAAAACAGGTTTAAGTTTCAAGTCAAGCAGCGGAGTTTGAAAAGCGTAGGCAATGTACACGTCGTTATTACAGATATTATGCTAGCCCTGGCATAATATCACTCGGCCGAATCTGTGCTGGCCGAGGACGGATCCCACTCCACGGACCAACCATCAGGCAGAGGGTAGGGCCACGGTGTAATGAATGCTGGTTCATCAGTGGGATTACCTGAGGTAAATCAACCAAAAGCAAGGCTGAGTATACTAATACTCAGCAAGGCTTACCCGTCTCATGGTATACTTAGCCATGTATCTAGACTTATGCAGGCTTTTCAGGTTTTGGGTAAAGTTTTCAACTGAAAAGCAACAAAGAGTAGATCCTTATTTTCAACTTTTAGCTTTCAGATTCTAGTTGATTAACCATTCTAGGTAAGCACCTATAACTACTCAAACATGGTAGAATCTTTAACCAATCATCATCTTTCATAATCACAAAGTTGCTCTTGTTACTCTATGTGGTAAAGGGATCAAGCAGTCTCAACCATCGTGAGAAGCGGACGATTCCTGAATCGAATTCAAACCTTGCAAGGATAAACCTAACACACACGCTTGGAACACCAAAGGGTCGTTCTGAAGCAACCGTTTGCCTTTCATTCCGACTCGTGGATTAGAGCCACCACAAGTGACTGCAGGACCATACGCACTTCCAAAGTGTAGGACGTACGTCTGTAGCGCGACTACAAAACCCGTACTCCTGGTTGCCCAGCAACACGTATTCCTACACGTCGAACAAAGTAACCAAAAGAAGCAAATACATGTGGTGGGGGGTATGTCCACTCCTCGGGCCGATTGGTTACTAGGCTTACCGCTTACCATATTTCACGGTATGCGGCTAGTACTTTCAAACGCTTAACCACCGCTACCACACACTGCGGCCTTATCAGGTTCCACAACACAGACGGGTATCATCTCAACCATGATACCTCATAAACTCCCGTCCGTCATTCTTATATTGATAACAAGAATGTAAACATTACAATTTCTATATCGCGCGAGTGACAGGAATCACTCGACTTCTACCGGTCCTATAAGCAGAGCAGCTATTCGGACTCAAATTCTAGTGTTCAGTACATAGGTTCCTGGAATATGCAACTAAGGTTTCCAAACAACTCCTAAGAACTTAATGCATAAAGATATATATAAATAGTATAGATTGCAGTGTAATAAAGTAGGGGTTATGTCCGGGGCTTGCCTTCACTGGTGGGGCTGGGGTTAGTCAAATTAATATCTTCCGAACCTTGGTTCGGGGCTTCAGAAGAATTCCGCGATGAGATTCCCGGGGTCTTCAGAATAACCTTCTTCTGGTTCCGGGATTAGCTGGTAATCTCCGTCAGCGAGAGTGGTCGAGTCTACATGACGTGCCAAGGTATAAATTATGGAATGATACACTTTTATGTTATTTCACATAAGTTGCAATCCAATTAAAAGAATATTATATTTCAACAACAACCTAACTTACCCTGTACTGGGCAGTCATTTATCGAGTACTAACTATCTTACTTATATACATTAAACAGCAAAGTTAATTATGCTAAGTATCTAACTAGTGGCATGGAACAATAGGTGGTGGTGGTCCTTAACAATTATATTAAAAGCTTCATTCCTGACTACACTAATTATTTACATGAACTTTATGTTATTATTATATTATGACTAATTATATTATGTCCAATTTGTTTGACACCTAATCCTTGGTTGAAAATTTAATAACATGTTACACTATTAAAGAACAGTACCCTAAAATATTTTCATGATTTTGAGCATTTAATATCTATAAAACTTAATTATATAAGATGAACTATACATTATTTCCAATTAAACTTGTACATTAAGAAAATATTTCTTAAATATTGGGAAAATTATTTTTCTTCAATTCTACATGTTAAAAGAAAATTAACCCAACTGGTTTCACATCTTTATCATTTTTCTAACAATTACTATGCATTTCCTAAGCCTACAAGTAACTACACTTAATATTTAAATTAGAGTATAAAACATTCAGAAACTGAAGGTTATCCCTTAAGTGAAGTTGTAGATCATTAACTAAGGATTCCAACAAATTTCAGTTTGTATTTTTACGAATTTTCCTCGAATAGATATAGCATTTCTAAGTTAGCAGCTTAATTTACACAAGGGGGTCCTTCGGTACTATTCATCTGAGTCTAAGGCTGTGCATATAACCCCCTGGATTTTTTATTCTTCTAACCTGAGGTCCTTGGGCTATGAACTGAAGCAGAGCAAGAAAGGGCCAGTCCTGTTCCGGCAACGGTGGTCACCGGCGACGAGGTCTGAGGGGAGGAAATGGTGCAGGAGCTCACGAGGGTTCTGTTGCACCTCGTGTCGAGGGCTGGGTGGCCGGAATGGTAGAGCTCGACGGAAACCCGAGGCGGCGGCGGAAAGGTCACCGTCGATGGCGAGGCTCCGGCGGTGAACATCGGCAAGGGACCTGCGCACGAGAACCAGTAAGTCACGGGGAAGGCGTACGTGCAACCAATTGGAGGAATATGTGCTGGATCAAGGGTGACCGACGGAGACCGAAGCGGCGGCGGCGAGGAAGGAAGCCGGCGAGCGTCGAGGAGGCGCGGTGGTGGACTAGAGAGCTAATAGATGGGTCGGGAAGCTTCACAGGGATGATGTAGTGCTGGCTAGGGTGTTTTGGCGGCGCGGGAAGGCTCGGGGTGAGTTGTCCACGACGAGGCCGAAGGCGGCGACGGCGGCGCTCGTCGGAGGCGAAGTTCCAGTGGAAATTGGGAGACAACAGAGGGTCGTCGAGCACGAGCAAGCAACAAGGAAGCTTGCACGAGGATGGATTGGGGCGGAGGAGGTCTGGTGCTGGCTGTCCACGGGCGTGCCGTGCGTGGCCGGAGCGGAAAAGGACGGCGGCGGAGGAATGTGGCTCGGGCGCTCGGAATTGGGCATTGGTACTGAAGGAATAGAATGTAGGAGTCAAGGGAATTGCTGTTGCGCGCGAGAGAGAGGAAGTTAAGGCGCGGCGGTGGGCTGTCCACGGCGACGAGGAGGTGGCGGCCGGCGAAGGCTCTGGGTCGTCGTGGCGCGCGCGCGAGGGGCCACCAGGGGAGAGGACTTGGACAGGGAAAGGAAGGAGGCGACGCGTGGAGAAGATCTCAGCAGGAGGTGGCTCTGCGGAGGCGGTGAAGCGGCGGCCAGAGGGGCAGCGCTGCCGGCGGCAGGCGAGCAGAGCAGGGACCCACGTGCGCGAGGAGGAAGAAGAGAGGGGAGAGGTCCGGGGGACTGGTTTGTGATTTCCAGAAAATGTAGGGACCTCTCGGTAAACTAAAATTTCCCACTGCTACAAAGGTCAAATGAGAAAATGCTCAACATGAAAGTTGTAGAGTTTTTCAAACTATACAACATTATTTTAGGGCTTAAGTTCAGAAAATCAAAGTTTTCAACTCTTTAAGTTAGGTTTATGAATAAAGGTGGAATTTAAATTACTTTTGTCTTTATTCAAATAATTTGATCAAACTTTGGGTATGTTTACACATTTTCCTGGAATGTCATGATTACTTGTGTTTTTATACATTAGTCCTTAAGTAAAGATGAATTTGACTTTTATATTCCAATCATTTCATATGTAACCCTTATATTTGTGTTAATTACACATAGATCCTTAGTTTCATACAAAGTCTATTTCTCTTAGGTTTTAACTTAATATTTGTACTTTTTTTCTCTATAGACATTTGATTTTGACATTTAAGAGCATTTTTACACAATTGACATAGGGACTTATAAAATTCATAATTTACAAATATGCCCCTAGTTCTTTGTACCACTCATATACATCAAAGCAAACATACACAAGATATCCAAACTTAGTATCTAGGTTTCTAACTACCTGGATGTTACACCCAAAACTTGAATTCTTGTCACCAAATTCTTCATTTTGCTGTTGTGGATCTCTTCCACCATTTGGAGGAAGATGTTCATTGAGCATCCTCTCCATGGCTTCCAAAAGTGAGTTTCCAAGTTGGCGTAATTCAGCTCGTGAAATTGGAGGCTCCTCTTCTTCATTGTTACCACCACGAACACTTGAGTTTGAGGCTGCCATGTTAGAGTATTGCAAGAGAAAATTTGAAACTGAAAAATATATATGGAAAATAAAAACCTCACCTCTTACTCACCAAATTCTTACGCGTTCTCAAAGACTATGAGTGTGCTAGTGTGGTAGTAACCCAGCTGTGATTAAGCGATCGAAAGGATTACGAACAAGATGTCCGGTTACCGATTTTGGTGGAGTTATAGGTGGCTGAACAAGGAAGGCTTGTAGCACTGAAAATCAAGTGTCGTTACCCACCTAAAAGTTGTTGTCACAATCTGGAAAATTGCAATAATTGTAGCAACAAGCAACCCGTGTTCTACCTCACTTTTTTTTTGTAACTCCTTTTTTCTCAACTCTCCTTTTCTGATCTTTCACTTTTTTTTTAGAACATCAACAAAGGGTGCTAAAAGATATGCAACAAAACGTAACGATGATGGTGAACAACAACAAAAAGGCATAAATAACACAAGATCAGCAGTACTACACAAAGGTTTTGGTTGATTTTTGTGGCTGTTTTAAGTGGACTATGGGTGTGGAACAAAGAACACAATATGGATAACAAAATTTACGATGAACAAAGGATGATATGGGGATAGAACCTATTGTGGCAACCTGAAATCTGATACCAAATGATAGGGACAAACCCGTGGGTGGCCCAATCTTCACGACAGTAGGTACGAACAAAGGATAATTGGAAGAAAATTGCCGGGATAACTAGCTTTATACCTGCCAAGGTTGGATGCGACCAAGCGACGGGGAGAGAGACACCGAAACCGTGACGATCTCGACTCGATCTCCGAACGATCGCAGAACCACAAACCGGGACTAATCCACACAAAAGACCCGAAAGTCTAGAGCACGAATTAGGGGATCTTAGAGAGATCTCTCACAAGCCCAAGAAGAAACTCGCAAGAACAATGGGGAGTAAGTCACTCAGCTCTTGGCTGGAACACCATAGGGTGAATTTCTTAATTCATGATCAAAACCGCTCCTTTTGGCATGGATATAGGGGTTATTTATACTAGGAACATCCCTCCTAGTTGGGTGTGAAAGAGTACAGTTTTCCACTAAATAAAACTTGAAGAGGTTTCGTGGGGCTTCAGTCTCCCTGACCAGTCTCCACTAAAATGGCCATAACTTTTTAATGGGAAGTCCAAATGACAAGCCGTTTGTTGGAAGTGAAGTAGACTTCATTAGCTTTCCGTTCATATGCAGCACGCATCATGAAACTTGTCCAGGTGGTGCGTGGGGCTCGTGGAAGTTGACTCTATTTTCAGCTGCTGGGGTTGATGCTTCAACTTCTGTACACTTCATGTTGTTGTTGGTGTATCTTGTAGTCTTTGGTCCAGCAGCTTCTCCCACGTGTGTAAACCTTAATAAGACATATGTGCAACATTTAGGTAGTATAGAATCCTTATTTATATTGTAATCAATTTTAGCAAGGAGAGAATTCACCTCTTGTTGTAGTTTCTTTGCACGACTTCGTGTAATTGGTCCTTGTATTGGTGTAATAGCTGGGATGTCCTCATCACGTACGTCCTGCACATTGGATGTGCGTATGGTCCTGCAGTCGCTTGTTGTGGATCTGATCCACGAGTCGGAATGAAAGGCAAACGGTTGCTTCGGAACAATCATTGGATGTTCCAAGCATGTGAGTTAGGTTTACCCTTGCAAGGTTGAAATTCGATTCAGGAATCATCCGTTTCTCACGGAGATTAAGACTGCTTGATCCCTTTGCCACATGGAGTAACAAGAGCAACTTTATGGTTTTCAAAGCTGATGTTTGGCTAGAGATTCTACCATGCTTGAATAGTTATAGGTGCTTATCTAGAATGGATAATCACATAGAACTTGAAAGCTAAAAGTTGGGATTAAGGATCTACTCTTTGTTGCTTTTCAGCTGAAAACTTTACCCATAACCATTAAAGCCTTCATAAGTCTAGTTACATGGCTAAGTATACCATAAAACGGGTAAGCCTTGCTGAGTATTAGAATACTCAGTCTTGTATTGTGACTTTTATTCAGGTAATTCCCCTAAGGACTCTACTCTGCCTGTGCCATGGCCTTACACTCTGTCCGATGGTTGGTCCGTGGAGTGGGACCCGTCCCCGGCCAACATTGATCCTACCGAGTGATATCATGCTAGGGCTTAGCATGATATCCGTACTGGCGACGTGTATAGTGGTTGTGGTTTAAATTCCGCTGCCGTAAACTTGAGAACTTGAACCGGTTTGTGATAAATCCTATCAGTTTGAAACTGATATTACTGATAATCCTATCGTGTCTCTGGACTCGCCTTCGTGCGAGGTACCTTGTTTGATCCTGCATTCGGTGGTTCATCGGAACGTTACCCGACAGGCCGAGGGATTACACTGTTTCAAGTATGTTGGAGCCCTTGAGAGAGGACTTGTGTACTTGAGCTGGTGGAATTCAGGTTGGTTCTGGCACAGTGTTGCCCGTGCAATAGTGCCTTATACTCGGCTTCGTTGTTAGAGACCTCGAATAGTATTTGGAACACATACTTGAGTTGTTCTCCTCTCAAACTGATGAAAAGTACTCCCGTGCCACCGCCACCGCGCTTGAGTGAACCGTCAAAATACATGATCCAATGCTCTGGCTGCTTGGCTAGGGCTTCCACTTGGTTTTCTTGCCATTCCGCCATGAAATCGACTAGTGCCTACGACTTGATGGTTATCTGAGGCTAGAAGTCTAGTGTGAGAGCTCCCAGCTCCACGGCCCACTTGGAGATGCGCCCGGTAGCGTCCCGATTGTGGAGGATATCCGCCAATGGGAAGTCGAAGATCATCAGGATATTGTATGCATTGAAATAATGGCGAAACTTCCTAGAGGTGATGAGTATATTATAAATGAGTTTCTGAATTATCAGGTAACGAACTTTGTATTCAGAAAGTACTTCACTGATGAAGTAGACTGGTTGCTACACCCCGAAGGCATGGCCTTCCTCCTGGCGTTCCACCATGATAGCCGTACTGACGATGTGAGTAGTCGTGGCGATGTAGAGTAGCAGATCCTCGCCTG
Organism: Panicum hallii; assembly: GCF_002211085.1. NCBI lineage: Eukaryota > Viridiplantae > Streptophyta > Magnoliopsida > Poales > Poaceae > Panicum > Panicum hallii. Next base: position 46,036,168 of record NC_038050.1, on the reverse strand, counting down.
GTTGGGGGCCGTCAAGATGGGGGGCGACTACAAATGTTTCTTGAGATCTTGAAGCACCTGGTTTGCCTCCTCGGTCCACTGGAACTTGTCGTGGTGCTTGAGCAATTTGAAGAAGGGTAGTCCCCGTTCTGCAAGTCAGGAGATGAATCGATTCAAAGCTACCATGCAGCCTGTGAGCTTCTAGATATCCTTGATCATCCTTGGAGCATCCATGGCTATGATGGCAGTGATCTTCTCTGAGTTGGCTTCAATTCCACGGTGACTAACAATGAACCTGAGTAGTTTTCCTTGTGGAACACCAAAGACGCACTTTGTCGGGTTAAGATTCCATCAAAACTTCCGCAAGCTGTTGAAAGTTTCCTCAAGGTCAGTAATGAACTCGTCATGGGATCTGGTCTTGATGACCACATCATCCATGTAAGCTTCAACGTTGCGGTGTAGCTGGTCCGCAAGGCACAGTTGGATGGCCCGTTGATAGGTGGCTCCTACGTTCTTCAACCCGAATAACATTGTAGTGTATGCGTATGCTCCAAAGGGGGTGATGAATGCCGTTTTGATCTGATCTTCTTCCTTGAGAGCTATCTGATGGTAGCCCGAGTAGCAGTCGAGAAAGGAGAGCAAGACGCAGCCAGCCCTAGAATCGATGACTTGGTCGATGCGTGGGAGCGCGAAGGGATCCTTCGGGCAATATTTATTGAGGTCACTATAATCCACACACATCCTCCATTCATTATTATTCTTTTTTAAGACTAGTACAAGGTTAGCTAACCACTCGGGTGGTATACTTCTTTAATAAAACTAGACAGAGTAGTTTTGGTAGCTCTTTCTTGATGGCCTCCCTCTTGTCAGAGGCGAAGCATCGTAATCATTGCTTCTGCAGAGTGGCTTTAGGGTCGAATTTTAGGCAATGCTCAATCAACTCCTTAGGCACCACTACCATATCCGCTGGTTTCCATGCGAATATGTCTCGGTTAGCCCTAAGGAAGCTGACGAGCATGTTTTCCTATTTGTCACCTAAGCCGCCCCCAATCAAAGCAGTCTTGGATGGGTCGCCTTCTTGCAGCTAGATGGCCTTGATGCCGATGTTGCTGGGGTTGGGTTTAACCCTCGACTGGCTAGGCCGCTGGTTGGAGATCCCCATATCTATGTTGGTCAGCTTCTGCGTAGCTGCGAGTACTTCTGCAGATGGCTCTGGCACGCGTGATGTCATGGTGTACTCGATTGATTCCTGGTCACAGTCGTATGACTTCTTCAGGTCTCCATGGAGTGTGAATACACTGGTCTTGCCTGGCATTTTAAGTAGCAGGTAGACGTAGTAGGGCACGACCATGAATTTGGCTAGTGCCGGTCTGCCAGGGATGGCATGATATGAAGAGTCGAAATCCGCCACCTCAAACTTGATGTACTCGGTGCGGTAATTGTCTTTCCTCCCAAAGGTGACTGGCAGGACCCCTGACCCGAGTGGTGTAGCCGCAATACCTAGGGCAATGCCGTAGAAAGGAGCTCTTCCGCGGGTGAGCATCTTGGAGATGTACAGGCCCATCTTCTTCAGAGTACTCGCGAAAAGCAGGTTGAGGCCACTCCCGCCGTCGATGTGTACTCGGGTTAGGTGTGAGCCCGCCATGACAAGGTCTAGAATGAGCGGGAATTTTCCCAGCTCAGAGAAGGTGGTCCATTGGTCATCGCTAGAGAAGGGGATCTCAGAGGCACGTGGCCGGCTCCACAAAGAGTATTTCACGTAGGGTCAACTTCTACGTGCGCTTGGAGGGAAATCCATCGTGTCCGTCGAAGATGACATCAATGATGTTCTTTGGATCCTGGAAGCCTTGAGCCCCTGACTTGTCACCTTCCTCGTCGTCCTCCTGGTCCTTTCGCTTTTCTGCTTGAGGGAGGCATGTTGTATTGAGTGACTTGCGGATGGTGATGCACTCGAAGAGTGTGTGTAGCGACTTCGGGTGTATCGGGCATTGTTTGTGTATGACTTTCTCAAATTGTGTGTCGTTGTTCCCCGACTTCTTGCCATGTGGATTGCGCTCAACTGCCACGACTTCTTGGTCTGGCTTGCATTTTCGGGTGTTCCTCTAGTGGTTCCGCTGGCTCTTGTCGAAGTGGCCATTGCCATTGCCTTGCTTGTCATGGTTGCGCTTGGGGAAATGGTCGTTCTCCTCGTCCTTCTAGTCTGCCACCATGACATCATGTCACGCAGCTCCACAGCAGTTGTCGGGTGATTGCGTCCAAAGTCATGGTACGTGTGCTTCGAGAAGAGCCCATTCTGGAAGCAGCAGATGATGTCCTCGTTAGTGACATTGGCGATGGTGGCGTGCGTCTCAAAGAAACGCCGAGTGTAGGACCTCAAGGTCTCGTTCATCTCTTGCTTCACCTGGGACAGATCGTGGCGAGTGCCCGCTCTGATCATGGATCCTTGGAAGTTGTCAATGAAGGCCCGCTTGAGGTCCTCCCATGAGTCGATATAGTTTGGCTTGAGCCTCTCAAGCCAAGTGAGTGGTGCGGACTCCAGAGCCACCGGGAAGTAGAGAGCTTTGGTGGAGTTGGATCCCCCTAAAACTTCAATAGCAACGGAGTAGCATCAAATCCACTAGCGCGGGTCCTGCTTACCGCTGTACTTGGGGATTCCGACTGGTCTGAACTCCTTTGGATAGTACTTGTCGGTGATGTTGGAGGTGAAGGCGAAGAAGCGGTCGTTGTCGTCATCGTCGTGGCACCTGCTGGTACGGTCCCTTCTCCTTGCTTCGATAATGTGGCAGAACCGCTTGAATTATTCCGGCTCAAGTGCGCAGATCATTGCTATACAGGCGATATGACCTCAACGCACTTCAAACGGAATTACCCAATGGTCTGTCAGGTAACATCCCGATGAAACCACCGGATTCTGAATCGTTCAAGCGTACCTCGCACGAAGGCAAGTCCAGAGATACAATCACCGTTATATTTTCACAACATAGTCATAGTAGTTATTACAAACCGGTTTCTAGTAGAGTACTGCAAACCTAACTGAAACAAATTTATACAGACATTGTTTGAAAACCTCAAGTCTTAACAAACATTATTCAGAGATGGCAGCGGAAAAGATACAACAACGCGACTATTTGTCGCAAAGAAGGCACCATACTTAGCCCAAAGCGTGGCGTCATTCCGAAGGGTCATTGCCGGCCGGGGACGGATCCCATTCCACAGACCAGCCAGCGGTAAAGTGCAGGGCCAAGGAGAACTAGCAACTAAGTCCTCGAATGATATACCTGAAAACCACATTACTAGCAAGGCTGAGTATACTAATACTCAGCAAGGCTTACCCGTCAATTGGGTATACTTAACCCATAACTGGACCATGAGATGTTGAAAGGCTCTAGGTTTCTTTTGCTAAAAAAGAACAAAGAGTATGTCCTTATTTCCATATTTTAGCTTTCAGATTCTAGTTCAATTAGCCATTCTAAGTGAGCATCTATACTAGACAAGCAAGTTAGGTATTAAATCATACATCAATATTATTCCACCAACTGTTGCTCTTGTTACTCTATGTGGCAGAAGTATCAAGCAGTCTCAATCACCGCGAGAAATGGACGATTCCTGAATCGAATTTCATAACCTTGCAAGGGATCCTAACTCACACGCTTGGAAACTTTTCTTTCCGGGCAACCATTCCCCTCATATTCCGGGTCGTGGATCAGCGCCACCACAACCGACTGCAGGACCATACGCATATCCAATGTGTCGGGTTTTATCCGGCTGCCCACCAAGGGGTATACCCAAGGTGGTAGGTTTTAGGTTGGGATGCGCCGAGATCAGGAACTCAAAGGTGCAGACAACACAAGATTTAGACAGGTTCAGGCCGCAATATGCGTAATGCCCTACGTCCTGTATGATGGTTTGTATTGCCTTGGTGTTGATCTGGTGATCTTATGTTTTGAGGGGGTCCCTGCCCGCCCTTATATATCCGGGGGGACAGGGTTACATGAATCCTAGCCTGATACTAGCTTAGGAATCATACTCAAGTACAACTCGAGTAGTTTCCTTCTGTATCGACTAGTTCTACTCCGCATGCGAGTAGAATACAACATAAATGAGGTACAGGACATGTCCTATCCCCTAGTCCAATACGGACTCCTTAATGTACACAGCCCCGTGGCCCTGGGTCTGACAAGCCCCCGAGCTCTTCGTAGCTGAGCACTGCAGACTCTTCGAGTACTTCCGAAGCCATCTTCGACTTCTTTCGAAGCTCCGTCTTGAAACTGCTCTTCGAGTACTCTTCTGACTGCATCGAAGCTATGAGGTGCTCCTGCCCCAAATTCTTTCTTTTATATGGGGTGCGATGAATAATCGCACTCCATATGGAGTAGCCCCCGAGCCTTAGGTTGAATCAAAGAATCAAGCTGAGGGTCAAACTAGCCTTGAATCTTTCCTTCTTATCCTTCGAGTACTTTCGAAAAATAAGTAGTCGATGCCACGTGTCGTACAGCCCCCGAGCCTTGAGTCCAAATCTTTTGGAAAAAAGGATCCCAAAGGTCGTGGCAAAAAAGAATTCCTTTTGAAAAATAAAGTCTGAGAGGAGGCAATTAGCAAAAATTAGACTCAAAACCCAAAAAACCTCTTTTCTCGGGACAACTAACCCAGAAAAAATGGTGAATCGGGTAACGGTCCCAAAAACATGCCAAAAACCGCCTGTATCCAATGAATCCTATTGCGCGACGCTTCATCTTACACACAGTGACCACTGCCTGACCGCTGGTTATTTAACCTCACGGTCAGTTAGGGTTTTGCCTGTGCCTTCAGATCTGACGCCGCCATCAGAAAAAAAACAAAATCCCAATTAGAGTCTGACCTGCCCGAGCCCTTCCGCCACCCAGCATAGTCGAAGATCTTCGAGCCCACCGCTACAGCCCCCGAGCCCTTGTGAAAACAACTCGTGGCTGCAAGGATTCGAAATGGCCCCGAAGAAAAACAACCAGAAGGACCTGAAAGAGGCGCAAGCAGCAACTGGAGAATGGACAATTAGTAAGTGTTCTCGCCAAAATTTAGCAAATTTGGTATTGGGGGGTCTGCTTCAGGAAAGGGATCTCATCAATTGGCGACTTCCTCTTCGCGATCCATTTCCCATGGAAAATGTCGATGAAATCGTTTCTTTCTGCTCTTTTTCTGAACGAGGATTCGCCCTCCCCACTTGCTCCTTCTTCCGTGGTCTGCTCTACTTCTATGGGATTGAACTGCAACACCTCAACCCCAATTCAATCTGCCATATCTCCATCTTCATTCATTTCTGTGAAGCTTTCCTCGGAATTGAACCGCATTGGGCTCTTTTCCGCTATCTTTTCCGTGTGAAGCCCCAGCCCACCTCGAAAAATCCTTCTGCAATAGGGGGCGCTGGAATCCAGCTTAGGCAGCACGCTAGTGATAAATACATATCATATAAATTTCCGTCAAATATCCCCGGGTGGAAACAACACTGGTTCTACATTGCGAACCATGCCCCCCAACTCCCTGTGCGGTCCGGCAAGCCCCCTGTTCAGCGTGGCGAATGGACATTGGAGCCAAATGAAGCCAAGATGGACCAAGTCAAAGAATTGCTCGATTTGATTGCCGCGCACAAAGAGACAGGGGTAACCGGGGCATCAGTGATGCTATCATTTTTCAAACGCCGGGTCCAACCCATTCAGCAGCGCCATACTTTAGGATTCGAGTACTTGGGATCTGAAGACCCATCCCGTATGTGCGCAGAAGAGCTTGGGGACGATGCTGCACTTATGCGCGTCAGGCGAATTCTACTAGATGTGGATGCTGTCCCGTATGTTCCAGCAGGGTTTACAGCCCAGAATCGACCACCAGCAGTAAGTGTTCGACTTCTTCCCTTGATCTGAAGAGTTGATACTAACTGATTGTCGATTTGTCTTAATACAGGATTCATCAGCATTGTATCGGAGTTACCCGCCACACCCCGATCTGCCCCGGCCTTACCATACGCTGCCCAGTGCCGCCAAAGCACAGAAAGAACAAATTGTTGGCAGCGAATCAGCCATGGGCAGCCGGGCGGCTGGGGAGAGGGTGCAAGCCGACGACTCCTCCGGATCATCCGTGGACAGGTCGGACGACGCACCTCTCGTTCCCCGGCGACGTCGGGATATGAGGAAACGCAAAGCCAGCGCCACTGACCTTGCCGGGTAAGTGTTTGTCGAACTATAAAAACTGTCGAGTTGTTTTGCTGAACACTGATGACAACCCTGTCTTGCAGCCCCTCGTCTTCCTTGCCCGGCTCCCAGCGCCAAAAGGTAGCGGAAGTGCCCCCCAGCAGAAAAGGTGCACCAGAAGCCGAGCCCATAGAGGGCGAGAGGGCCGATCCATCACCTTCTGTCGCAGACGATGTGACAATTGCCGTGGCAGGCACAATGTCGAGGCAGCTCACGCCCTCGACTGAAACAGCGCCGCCGCCGGCAATAGGTGTCACGGACATCGCCGTGCCCGAGCTGCCAGCCCCCTCGTCCTGTACACCAACTCCTCCAGCCACGAGTACCGTGATAAAGAAGCCGTTGAAGCTAGTATGGAGGAAGCTGACAATGACGCGATCCTAGATGTAAGTAATGCCTTGGACCTTGTCCTTAGCCATGTGTAAAGATCACAGTAAAAATGTTGTGCTTTTGTCGTAAGCAGATCAACAGCTGCGGTGACGCCAGAACTCGAGTTGGCGCCACCGGCCCCGAGCTGTCGCCTGGGCAACCCGACGCGCAGGAGCCAGCAGGGAGGGCAGATGTAATCATGCTTGATTCACCACTACCCGAGCTCCAGCACACAGAACCCGAAGCCCCCGGCAATGAGCAAGTCGAGGCTACCACTGCCGTTCCCGCCGACGGTGCAGGTAAATGATCCCACTGCCTTGTGCCACAATCATTGCTATATTAACACTTGTCCTTTGCAGGGACCTCGCAGCCGTCAACTTTGGAGGGTGCGGGTGCTTCTTGCGAGGCACCCGAGTTGCCGACCCCTGTAGGGGAAAACACCAATATACTCCAAGAGGTGCACCTCCCAGGGGATGATCTGAGCCGCCTGCGCCAAATGATCAAGGCGATCGACTCATTTGCTCTGGTGAGTCTTGACTAGACCACTGGTAACTGTATGATGAAGTCGATATCCTCTGACGCCCAAAAACATGTAGGACATGAACCAGAAAACTTCAACGAAGCTGGAAGAGTCCACCAGGCGTATCGACGAGCTGCTGCAGGAGCGAGCCGGCTTCGAGCAGAATATCATCGAGCTCCAAGGCCGACTCAAGGAACAGCGGAAAACCCATCAAGGTATGTTGAACTCAATTCTCGGAGTCATACCCGTAGTCGATAACTTCATGATCTGAAACCTGCTTATCATCGCAGAACTTAAGCAGCTATTAAATTATAAGGAGGAATTGCTTATTGATTTGAAGAACATGCTATATCGCCACGCAGATGAAGTCGAGGGTCTGCGGAAGGTGATGGCCGACACAGAGAAGCAACTAGTCGACTGCCTCCAGCAGATCAAGACTTTGGGCGAGGAAAAAGAGCAGCGCCAGAAGGAACTCGATGATTTGAAGGTGGCAGCTCAAGAACTCGTAGAGATGGTGGATCCCCGGGAAGACGGTGCGGAAGATGGGCAACCACTACTTGATCGTCTTCGCGGGGCGCCACAAAAGATCCTCAATTTCATCACCGAGGCTGCCACATCTTACGTGGGCCATGCCCTAGGCCTTGTAAAGTCCTTCTGGCCAAAGGCTCGGCTAGAAGTACTCGCGGAGGGTGCAGCTGCAGATTGTTCTGATGAAAGCTTCCGCGAGTATTTGCTAGAGGTCCGGCCTGTAGCTGAAAAAATTGTAGGAAACATGGTCTAGGATTGAACCGTTAGTACTTAAGACTTTTTGTAATATAAGAAACCACCTTTGTTCCTTTGTAGCCTTATGTGCAGATTAAAAGCCCCATCTGCTTTGAAGCATAGGCGTGCTACCTCTGAGTGCAGCGACTCAGAGAGTAGTCGATTTAGCCCTTCGTGAGAGCTCATCGGGTGAGCTAGATAAGATTCCGCCAAAAAGGATCCACTCGGGCCCGGAACGCGCAGTCTGTGGCGCGACGACTAGGATGCTTATGGCAAACAGTCGAAAACTACCCTGAGGTGTGACCACCGCAGGAATAGCCAAACGAGTTAGATAGAACCCAAGCCAGATGGGCCTAACCAGTTTGAAAGAACACGATTAGCATCGCGACGATCTTTGTGCCGACGGCAAGTAGTCGATTTTATATAGAATTTGAGCATGGCCAGAAGCCGCCACCGTTATATTCAAGAATTTACGTTTTGGGCTGTGTGGCACAAAGCCGCCAAATCGACCCAGAAAAAGTAAAACTTGCCATGAATGCATACATAAATTGGACACGAGTCTGCCTAGGGGTAGAACCGTCGCAGGTGCTGGATGTTCCACGAGTTGGGTACATCCTGACCATCGGGATGCCGGAGTTGATAAGATCCGGGTCTTGTAACCCTCTTGACGATGAACGGTCCTTCCCATCTTGAGTTAAGCTTGTGCAAACCCGACTCATCCTGAACGCGACGAAGGACAAGGTCACCAATGCTAAATGACCTTTCCTTAATGTTGCGATCATGATATCGCCGGATTCCCTGTAGGTAACGGGCTGACTGAACGAGAGCAGAGCAGCGAGCCTCTTCAACAGAGTCCAACTCCAGCTGTCGTGCTTCGTCCGCCTCGCCTTCTTTATACATCTCAACCCTTGGGGATTTCCACATGATATCTGCTGGAAGAATCGCCTCGGAGCCGTAGACAAGGAAGAACGGGGTCTGCCCTGTGGCCTTTGAAGGTTGAGTCCTGAGCCCCCAGATTACGTGTGGCAACTCGTGAATCCACTTCCCACCCTTTTTGCTGTTGGCGTCGTAAAGTCTTTTCTTGAGGCCATCGATAATCAAACCATTCGCCCTCTCGACTTGCCCATTTGCCCTTGGGTGAGCCACTGAAACATATTTAACCTCGATGGATGAGTTTTCACAGAATTCCCAGAATTGGTTGGCCGTGAAATTTGAACCCAAGTCAGTGATAATAGTGTTGGGGAAGCCGAAACGATGTAAGATGTCGGAGATGAAGTCGACCACCCTGTCTAGGGTAAGCTTGGCGATCGGCTTGAACTCGATCCACTTGGTGAACTTATCGATAGCCACCAGAACATGAGTAAAACCTCCTGGCGCCGTTGTGAAGGGCCCAATCATATCGAGGCTCCAGCAAGCAAACGGCCAGGAAGGCGGTATGGTGATGAGGGTGTGGGCCGGGACATGAGTTTGCTTATCGAAGAATTGGCAGTTCTGACATCGACGTACCAGATCTTCGGCGTCGGACACGGCGGTAGGCCACCAGAAACTGGCTCTGTATGCTTTGCCAACCAGTGACCTTGAGGCGGCATGGTTACCACACACGCCCTCGTGTATTTCTCGCAATATGTCCCGACCATCTTCTGTTGTGACGCATTTCATGAGTACTCCGGATCGTGCGCTCCGCCGATAAAGTTTGTCTTCGACTAGGACAAACCCCTTGCTCCGTCGCATGAGGCGGGCGGCAGCAGCACTTTTGGGGTCCATCCCGGTCGGTAAGACGAGATCTCGGATGAAGTCGATGAAAGGTCCTCTCCAGTCCTCACCGACCAGCAGTACCTCCCGTTCTGGTTGTACGGAGCCAGTGGCGGTGGAAACCGGTGGTGAAGGGCTGATGGACGGGTGTGTCAGCTCCTGAATGAATACCCCTACCGGGACTTGAGCTCGAGTTGATCCTAGCTTGGATAAGGCATCGGCAGCAACATTGTGTTCCCGCAGCACATGGTGAATTTCTAGGCCAGAAAATTTGTTTTCTAGCTTGCGTATTTCTTGTACATAAGCTTCCATGGTCACCTTGTTGCAGTCCCACTCTTTGTTGACTTGCTGAACGACCAAGAGTGAATCGCCATATACAAGTAGTCGCTTAATCCCTAGTGATATCGCCAAACGGAGCCCGTGAAGCAACGCTTCATACTCGGCTTCATTGTTGGATACCTCCCAGAGAATTTGGAGGACGTATTTGAGTTGTTCGCCTCTCGGGGAAACGAATAAAACTCCACCGCCGCCGCCATCGAGCTTGAGAGAACCATCAAAGTACATGGTCCAATGCTCTGGCTTGTCAACTGGAGTTGAGACTTGATTTTCCCTCCACTCAGCCATGAAGTCGACTAGAGCTTGGGACTTGATTGCAGTTCGTGGCTTGAAGTCGATCGACAAAGCCCCCAGTTCCACTGCCCATTTTGAAATACGACCCGTGGCATCTTGGTTGTGTAGGATATCCGCCAGCGGGTAGTCTGTGATCACGACGATCTGGTACTCTTCAAAGTAATGGCGTAATTTCCTCGAAGTAATCAATATGCCATAGAGAAGCTTTTGGACCGCCGGGTAGCGCACCTTAGACTCCGAGAGTACTTCACTGACAAAGTATACGGGCCGCTGCACGCCAAAAGCATGGCCTTCCTCGGAGCGCTCGACAACAATAGCACTGCTAATAACGTGGGTAGTTGCCGCAATGTAAAGTAAAAGAGTCTCGCCCGGCAATGGTGCTGTGAGGATCGGGGGTGACTGTAGGTGTTGCTTGAGATTCTGCAGAGCCTGCTCGGCTTCCTCTATCCAGTGAAACTTGTCCTGACGCTTTAAGAGTTTGAAAAAAGGTAATCCTCTCTCCCCGAGCCGGGAGATGAATCTGTTGAGAGCTGCCATGCACCCTGTAAATTTCTGTACATCTTTGATTGTGGCAGGTGCCTCCATATCAGTGATGGCGGTAATCTTTTCAGGGTTGGCCTCAATGCCCCGGTCAGCATCGTCTCGCTCGACTGCCTCGCGCTCCCGTCGCCTCGAGTCGAGGACCGACCGGGCATCGCGCCCCTCATTGATCTTCTGATGAAGATCAGGTTGGTGACGTGGAGGATTGGGCTGCCTCGGGTTGTTTGCCGGAGGTGGCTGTCGCCTCCCACCGGTGATCTGGCTTCCACCCACGCCATCATTGTTGTTGCTGCGTTGGGGTCGCGGGCGATGACCCGTTGTTCGACTTGGGGCCTGGCTTCGGCTGTCTCCGACGTGTTCGTCCCTGACGAGCGATGCCGGAGCCTGCTGGTCCAACTGGACCCACGCCCGTTGGGCGTAGATGAGTGCTTGTCGGACGTTGGGGTCGTTGCTTCGCTCGAGTAGTGCTGTTACCCGAGCAATGTTGGCCATAGGAGTCCTGAAACCACGTTCATCTGCCGCGGCGAATTCGGCGTGGAGTTCGCGCTGTGCAGAACGTATGCGCTCGTTGGCGCGCCTTCTGCGAACCGCACGAGCTCTGTTCCTTGCACGTCGCGCGTCGCGCTCGGCGTCATTCTCGTTCTCGGCTTCTGCGGTGTCTTCATCTTCCGATATGCCGTCAAGTGCGCCAATGGGGATGAGGGCGTCGTCGTCCCCTTCTTCCGCCATCAGGACTTGGCGAGTTGCGAGTTCTTCAGAAGGGGCTTCGACTAGCTCAGTCGAGCCCTCGGATATGGCAGCCAACGCCCTGCCCTCCTGAAAAGGCAAAGGCTCCAGATGGGCTACCAATCGGTCTTCATGTCCGAGTGAGTCGGACAAGTTCATCCCCCTCCAATGAACAATTCATCCTTCGGAGGTGGTGGTGATCATCAGCCCGCAAGCGGCCAGGTGATTTTCAGCCTCCCGACATGCGGTGGCCCCGGAACCTCCCGCCTGGAGCAAAGAGTTCAAGTCCTTTTCCAACGTGGAAAAAGGAACAGTAGAAACAGACGCTACCTCGGTCTCCCTGGCAGAGTCAGAAAACGGCAACTCGTCGAGATTATCGACAAAGTTGTCGAGCCTTGCGGCGAGTGTCTTTAGCTTGAAGGTGTCGTCGACGGTGTGCCGACGGGAACCGCCGCGCCGTTGGCAACGCAGACCCACGAGCCAAAAACAAAGGTCGTGCCCTCAGGGAGCACGGGACTGGGGAACTTGAAAACCGCCATCGAGTTCTCCAGCGGATCTCTGATGCGCACCCCTACCTGGCGCGCCAGCTGTCGGGTTTTATCCGGCTGCCCACCAAGGGGTATACCCAAGGTGGTAGGTTTTAGGTTGGGATGCGCCGAGATCAGGAACTCAAAGGTGCAGACAACACAAGATTTAGACAGGTTCAGGCCGCAATATGCGTAATGCCCTACGTCCTGTATGATGGTTTGTATTGCCTTGGTGTTGATCTGGTGATCTTATGTTTTGAGGGGGTCCCTGCCCGCCCTTATATATCCGGGGGGACAGGGTTACATGAATCCTAGCCTGATACTAGCTTAGGAATCGTACTCAAGTACAACTCGAGTAGTTTCCTTCTGTATCGACTAGTAATACTCCGCATGCGAGTAGAATACAACATAAATGAGGTACAGGACATGTCCTATCCCCTAGTCCAATACGGACTCCTTAATGTACACAGCCCCGTGGCCTCGGGTCTGACACAATGTGCAGGACGTACGTCTACAGCGTGACTGTATGACTGTACTCCCATCTGGTATGCAGAACATACTCCCACACGTCGGTGCGTGTGTACATAAACCAAAATTCAAGTGGTGGGGGATATGTCCACTTGCCGGGCCAATCAGGTATTAGGCTTACCGCGTACCATATTAACGGTATGTGGCTAGTACTTTCAAACACTTGACCACCACTACCACACACTGCGACCTTATCAAATTGATCAACACAGACAGGGTACCATTCCATGTCATGGTACTACACATAACCCCGTCCGTGATCCTTATAGTGATTGCAAAATAGTAAACAATCAACCCCTATGTCGCGCGAGTGATAGGAAATCACTCGACTTCTGCCTGTCCTATTAGCAAAGCATCTACTTGATAAGGACTCAAAAATATAACATAGGTTACTAGGTTTCATGCAACTAGGGTTTCATAACAAATCCTAGCACTTATTGCACAAGATAGATATATAACAATATAAAAGCATAATTTTAAAATACTGGGTTATGCACCGGGGCTTGCCTTCACTGGTGAGGCTGGGGTCAGTGATGTCAGCATCTTCCAAACCTGGGTTCAGGCCTTCAGAAAGACCCTTGGTGACGTTTACTTGAGCTTCAGAAATACCCTCATCGGGTTCCGGGATTAGCTCGTAGGTACCGTCGGCGAGTGTAGTCAAATCTACATGATATGCAATGATTTGAAGTAAATGATTATTATTTTACTATCTTATTTTCACGATAAAGTTGTAAACCAACAAAAATACATTTAGTACATCACTTCAACACTTAACTAATTTGTACAAACAAAAAGATTTGAAACTAAGCTTAAGTAGAGTTTCTGGTGTAAAAACTTTGTTCAAAATGGCTATTTGGTGAAGGTTACAGAGCTGATCTGATCTACTTAACAGCATGTTTTTTAGACAGCTTATCTAGCCGATTGGGGTGTGCATCAGAAAAGTCCGATCTGTGCATACTGCATCGACTATGTTTAGCCGATTGATGTGTCCTATATCAGCTATGCCTTAGCCGATACCTGCCTGAGGTGTTAACCTAGGTAACTAGTTGTGCATGCATCGGCTTGATTTTTCTTTGGCAAAGTAGCCGATCGAGGTGTAGCCAATTGACGTGTAGTCGATGAGTGTGTGGCCGATGGGTGTGTAGCTGACGGCCGTGTATTTTGCAAACAAAACCCTAGAAAGAAACAAAGACTTGCATTTGGGTCCGTAATCGACTTGAACAGAAGAAGTCGAGCAGCGGCGATTAAAATCCAGTGAGGAGACTCACCGGCGACGAGGGAAAGGTGGGGAGAAAGGTTCAGGAGCTCATGGCGGACTTGGGGGTGGTTAGAATCGTAGAAGGAAAGCTCAGAGGCGGCGGTTCGACTAGATGCAGAGCCGGTGCGGCGAGGTCCCGAGGGCGGCGACGGTGTTCCGGCGACTGGAGTGCAGGAAGGCAAAGGAAATTGGTCAGGGAGCTTCAGCATGGAGATGTGGTGCTGATAGTGCTCTTGGCGAAGGAGGAGAAGGGGTGGAACTTCGGTTCGACTAGAATTAGAACGGCGGCGGAGAGTGAGATCACCGACGCGATGTTCTGGGCTGCGCGTGCGCGGGAGGAGGAAGAAGAGTGGATCAGGAAGGGGCAATGAGACGCGGCGGTGCTGGTGGAGCACGAAATTGGAGAGGAGGAGTGGCGGAGACGGCTGACGGTGGAGGACAGAGGAGCTCCGGCGAAGTAGTCCAGCGGAGAAGAGAACTGGAATGCGGGTGCGCGCAAGGGATAGAACAAAGGAGAAGTTTACTGGGCGCGTTCCCAAGGTAAAACGAGGCGTGCGAGTGGGTGGCAAGCAGCTGCTGGTGGTCGATGGCGTGCATGGCGGCTCAAGCGGGCAGCAGCGCGACGCGTCTGCGCGAGGAGGAGCCAACGGGGTCGGTTAAGCGGCGGGCAGGTGAGCTGGGGGCCAGGTGGAGCAGGAAGAGAGGCGAAGGGGCAGCTGTCAGTCGAGGAAAACACTGGCGATGGGCGGTGGGCGGCGCTGCAGAGAAACAGAGAGGGGGAAGCAGGAGGAAGAAGATGAGGACCTATTTATAAATTTTGCAAAAGTTAAAGGAGTTCACTGTAAAGTAAAATTTTCTTCCAAACTATAGTCTAATGAAAATATGCCCAAAATCAAAAGTGTAGAGCTTAAAAAGATCTACCACTTTTCTTTAGGGTCCAACTTGAAAAGAGTTAGGGTTTTGAAATTACTTTTAAAAATCAACAAATCATTCAATTTCAAATAAAAATCCAAAATAAGTTTTACCCTTTCAATGAAGTCTTGGAGTATTTACACTTCTTACAGTGGTTAAAGAGTGAATACTCACGTTTGCAAATCAACCCTTCAGACATTTTTGAAATTACCTCCCATTTATACACAATTTACAAAAAGAACCCTAATTTTTCCCAATATTACAAAAATACCCTTTAACGTGTACTTAAGTTTTTAAAGGCATTCATCAAAACAAACATAAAATTCACACAAACAAGCACAACTTCATACTAGAAATTAGCGTGCCTAGCTTCTAAGTACATGAAATGTCACAACCTCCCTCCCTAAAAAGAATCTCGTTCCGAGATTCCGGATCAGAATGGAATTGGAAGATTAGGGGCCTGTTTGGACGCCTGCCTAACGCGCCACGCCACGCCACACTTTTCACGCCACAGGTGTGGCGGCCAAATCGGCCGCCGCACCTTAGGCGCGGCGTGGCGCCTTAGGCAGCTATCCAAACAGCCCCTAGATACTTGGTTTGGCTCTAAGGAAGTCTGGAAAGTTGTGCTGAAGATAAGATTCAGTTTTCCAAGTTACTTCTTCTTTAGTGTGATGGTTCCATTGGATCTTAAACATCCTGACTGTTTCTCTTCTTGTGCTTCTCTCTTTGGTATCCAGTATTCTGATCGGATGTTCGGTATAAGATAGGTCTGACTCGATTTTGATGGTTTGGAAATTGATGACCTCGGTAGGGAATTTGATACATTTCTTAAGCTGAGAGACATGGAAGATATTATGAATGGCTGCTAGCTGAGGAGGAAGTTCAAGACGATAAGCTACGGGTCCACAAGTTTCAAGAATTTCAAAAGGCCCAACGTATCGAGGAGCAAGTTTTCCTTTCATACCAAACCGTTGAACACCTCGGGTAGGAGATACCCTTAGGTATACAAAGTCACAAACTTCAAATTGCAATAGCTTCCTTCGTTTGTCCGCGTAGCTCTTTTGTCGAGATTGGGCTGTCTTTAGATTACTTTGAATAATCTTTACTTTTTCTTCTGCTTCAGTGATAACTGTTATTGTAGGGAATTCTGCCAAGGCTAAGCATTTGTCCCAATTTTTGTCATATTGGATTACACAGGCTCTAAGCATATCCTCTAGGATTTGATTTATCCTTTCCGTTTGTCCGTCTGTTTGCGGATGATACGCGGAGCTTCGAATTAATTTGGTTCCAAGAGAGTGTTGGAGTTGCTCCCAGAAACGAGCAATGAACTGTGCTCCACGATCGGAGATGATTGTCTTAGGTATTTCATGGAGACGAATGATTTGGTCTAGATAGATCTCGGCATACTTTTTAACATTGTAAATAGTATGCACGGGAAGGAAATGGGCGGTTTTGGTTAATCGATCAACGATTACCCAAATATAATCATGTCTTTGGGAAGTGTTGGGTAAGCCAACGATGAAATCCATGCTGATATCTTCCCACTTCCAAGAAGGAATGGGTAAAGGTTGAAGAATACCAGCAATCTTTAAGTGACTGGCTTTAACTCTTTGGCAAATATCACACTCAGAGATATATCTTGCAATTTCTCTTTTCATGCGAGTCCACCAAAAGTTCAGTCTCAGGTCTTGGTACATTTTGGTAATGCCAAGGTGCATAGAGAACTTGGACAGATGTGCCTCATCCAAAATCTGCTTACGAAGCTGATGGTCCTTGGGTACAACAATACATCCCTTGAACCATAGAATTCCTTTGTGATCTACTTGAAAACACTTATACTTTTCTTCTCCCTGAGCTAGCTGTTGCTTGATGATTTTGACTCCTTCATCATGTAGTTGTGCCCTAATAATACTATCTTGAAGTGTGGGTTCAACTGCTATATGATTCAAACTACCTTGAGGAATAATCTCAAGATTGAGCTTTCTCATTTCCCAGCAGAGAGTTTCACTGATGGCTTCTATTGATAAGCAATGGCAATGCGCTTTGCGGCTGAGTGCATCCGCAACCACATTGGCTTTGCCTGGATGATAGTGCACTTCCAGATCATAATCTTTTATAAGCTCTAGCCAATGTCTTTGTCTCATATTTAGATTTGCTTGTGTAAAAATATACTTGAGACTCTTATGGTCAGTGTAAATGTTACACTTAGTACCCATAAGATAATGTCTCCAGATCTTAAGCGCATGGATAACAGCTACAAGCTCAAGATCATGGGTAGTATGGTTCTGTTCATGAGTCCTAAGTGCTCGTGAGGCATAAGCAATTACTCGGTTGTTTTGCATGAGTACACAACCAAGTCCGATGCCTGACGCATCGCAATAGATATCAAAAGGTTTGGAATTATCTGGCTGAGCCAAAACTGGAGCAGTAGTGAGGTGTGCTCTTAGAGTATGGAATGCTTCTTCATATTTCTCATTCCAGGAGAATTTAACTCCTTTCTTCAGCAATTCTATCATTGGCTTGGCTATTTTAGAGAAGTCTGGGATGAAACGACGATAATAGCCAGCAAGACCAAGAAAACTACGAATCTGATGGACTGAAGTAGGGGGCTTCCAATCCATCACTTCCTGGACTTTACTTGGATCAACAAATATGCCGTCACTAGAGATGGTGTGACCCAAAAATTTAACTGTATCTAGCCAAAATTCACATTTGGAGAATTTGGCATACAAGTGGTGTTCTCGCAATCTCTGAAGAATAATATGAAGATGTCTAGCATGATCTTCTAGATTTTTGGAATAGATCAGAATATCGTCGATGAATACTATGACGAATTTATCGAGCTCTGGCATAAAGATAGAGTTCATGGGATACATGAAATATGTTGGGGCGTTGGTAAGGCCAAAAGATATAACCAGATATTCATAAAGTCCATATCTGGTGGAGAATGCTATCTTTGAGATGTCACTGGGCTTAATCTTTATTTGGTGATATCCAGAGTGAAGGTCAATTTTGGAGAATACCTTGGCTCCAGCTAATTGATCGAACAAGATGTCAATGCGAGAAAGAGGATATTTGTTTTTGATGGTTACTACATTGAGGGGGCGATAGTCCACACATAATCTGAGGCTATGGTCCTTTTTCTTTACAAACAAGGCTGGGCATCCCCATGGTGAAGCACTTGGACGAATAAAACCTTTATCAAAAAGGTCCTGAAGTGGAACTTTTAATTCTGCCAGCTCATTGGGTGGCATACGTTAGGGTCTTTTAGAGATAGGGGCTGTACCGGGTTGTAACTCTATAATAAATTCAATATCCCTATCAGGAGGTATCCCGGGCAAATCATCCGAAAAATCATCTGGGTACTCACATACGATAGGGATGTCCTCAAGCTTGATCCCTTCTATGGTATAAACGCAGGAATCAATATATTCCCGCTATGGAAGATATAGAATAGTAGCCTTGTAATCAGGTGAGTCTATCTCAACCACTCGGGAAGAGATATCTAATGATACTTGGTGTCTAGTCATCCAATCCATACCTAGTAGGATATCCATTCCTTTTATGTTTAGCAAAATTAAATCTGTCTTTATCAGGTTGCTACCCATTTGAATTGGCACATCTCTACAGATTTGATTTGAAGCAATTTTACCGCCAGGAGTCGCTATCATATAGGTTCCTTTAGTATGATAGAAATCCAAGCCTACTTTTGTTCAAACTTTGGACTGATAAAGCTATGGGTTGCACTAGAATCAAAAAGTATAACTGCAGGCTGATGGTGTATAGTGAAAGTACCCATCATTATTGGTGCACCCTCAGGAAGTTCGGAGAGAGTTGTGAAATTCACCCTCCCTTGGCGGACTTGTACAGTTTGCTTCTTGTCTCTACCCTTGCTGCTCGGGTTGGAAGTCTGCCCTTGGAATGATTTCCTAGGTTGAGGGCAATTTTTGATAAAATGCGATGAACTGCCACAATTGAAACAACGATTGTTGTTGTTTCCCTGGTTGATCTGTAGAAAGTTCGGCCTTAATCCAAGCTGTTGCTGCTGCTGTTGAGGCTGAGGCACTGGTGGCCTGTTGAATCTAGACTGTTGAGGGGGTCTAGCTACCCATCTACCTGACTGATTGTTCCAGGGGGGAGGGGGGGCTCGTGCAGATGTATTCTAGACTAACCGATACCTCATAAACGACTCGGGTAAGGTTAAGGTAAATCATACTGCACGGGTGCATTTTTCTCTTGGTCCATATTCTGATTATGTAGATTGTGATGTGGTACCCATGGATGCATGTTCGCTTTTGTTGGGTCGTCCATGGGAATTTGATAATGATGTTGTCCACCATGGTAGAAGTAACACATACACACTTATGTATAAGGGCCAGAAAATCACTTTGCACCCAATGACCCCTGCTGAAATTGTACAAGCTGATAAAGAACGACTTGCTTCACCTGATGTTGCTGCCCCAGTTGCAACCCAGGCCGCTATTAAATTGAAAACTCATAATATGCTTGAAACCAAATCTGATCTATATGATATGGATGTTTCTACTGTGTGCTATGCTTTGATATGTAAGGATGCTTTATTTTCTATTCGTGATATAGCTAGCACTTTGCCTCCTGCGGTCGCTGACATTTTGCGGGCGTATGAGGATGTGTTTCCAAATGAGCTCCCACCGGGGTTGCCACCTTTGAGAGGTATTGAGCACCAAATTGATTTGATTCCGGGAGCGTCTTTGTCCAACCGAGCAGCATACAGGACCAATCTCGAGGAGACTAAAGAGATTCAACGACAAGTCCAAGAGCTTTTGGACCGCGGGTATGTGCGTGAGAGCCTTAGTCCTTGTTCTGTACCTGTGCTTTTGGTTCCTAAGAAAGATGGTACATGGCGCATGTGTGTGGATTGTCGAGCCATTAACAACATAACTATTCGATACCGTCATCCTATACCTCGGTTAGATGATATGCTTGATGAGTTAAGTGGCACTATAATTTTTACAAAGATTGATTTGCGTAGTGGATACCACCAGATTCGCATGAAGTTGGGTGATGAATGGAAAACTGCTTTTAAGAAAAAATTTGGTTTATATGAGTGGTTAGTGATGCTTTTTGGTTTAACTAATGCACCTAGCACTTTCATGCATTTGATGAATGAGGTTTTACGTGCTTTCATTGGTAAATTTGTGGTGGTTTATTTTGATGATATCTTGATATATAGCAAATCACATGAGGAACATTTGGATCATCTACGTACTGTTTTTGACGCCTTGAGAGCGGCGAGCTTGTATGCTAACCTTGAGAAGTGCATTTTTTGCACCGATCGAGTTGCTTTTCTTGGCTATGTTGTGACTCCTCAGGGAATTGAAGTGGATGGTGCAAAGATTGATGCCATTAGGAGCTGGCCTACTCCTCAGACTATTACACAGGTGCGAAGTTTTCTTGGTCTTGTAGGGTTCTATCGGCGTTTTGTGAGAGATTTCAGCACCATTGCCGCCCCACTACATGAGTTGATGAAGAAAGGTGTTTCTTTCCATTGGGGCCTAGCACAAGATCAAGCTTTTGATACTTTGAAAGCGTGGCTTACTTCGGCGCCTTTGCTGCAACTTCCTGACTTTGGTAAGACTTTTGAGCTTGAATGTGATGCCAATGGCGTTGGCATTGGTCGCTTGTTGATGCAAGGAGGTAAACCTGTTGCTTATTTTAGTGAGAAATTGAATGGGCCTACTCTGAATTATTCCACGTATGATAAAGAATTTTATGCTCTTGTTCGTTCTCTAGAGATGTGGCAACATTATTTATAGCCTAAGGAATTCATTATTCACTCTAATCATGAATCGCTTAAGTACCTTCGCATGCAAAATAAATTGAACCGTAGACATGCAAAGTGTGTTGAATTTATTGAATCTTTTCCATACATCATTAAACACAAGAAAGGGAAAGATAATGTTATTGCTGATGCCTTGTCTCGTCATTACACCATGTTGTCTCAACTTGATTGTCGCATTTTTGGACTTGAGTCGATTAAGAGACAGTATGAACTTGATGCTGCGTCACCCTAATTTGGCCCAACGGGCCGTGTATCAAGTAGAGTCCAAGACGGATGCGTCCTAGGGTTGGAACACGACCCCAGCACCCTTGTGGTCGTTCTCCCACTTCTTTATAACCTTTAGCCGCCGTCAAGAACACTCGGGTTTTGTTAGATGCAAGTTTAGCTTTTGCTACTTCCTTGTAGACGCGCGTGCTGATCCAGCCGCCCGTCCACTTGTTTTCGGAACCCCTCCATAATTGAGATTCGGTTTGAGACCTTCAATTACATATCGTAATTTTCAGTACTTGTTCTACTTGTTCTTGCTAGTTCTTCGATTGCTTGCAGGACAAGTGCCCTAGCGGCCAGGTGTCGCGCTCCACAAGATCGCGGCAACCAAAGGAGGTGGTGTATCGGTTGCTAAGGCGCAGCATCCTTGGAAGGCTGTAGTCGGGCCGTGAACGTCGTCTCCTCTATCAATTGAGTTATTCCACGCCTCTCATCGAAAGATCAGGAACAAACCCTAACGGGTTCACATCAGTTGGTAATTAGAGCAAGGTTGTTCGGTGAGAGAATTCCAATCCTTCGCTATTTTTATTTTCCTACAGTCCAGAAAAAGCCAAAAATAGTAGAATTTTTTCCCCCCACCGCAATCCTATAGACCCTTTTGAGCCTTTACTAGTACTGCTTAGTTAGGGCTTGTTGAGTTTTCGGTTGCATCGGTTGTGTTGAGTTGCTGGTCTTAGTTGTAGTCCTTTAGAGTTTCGAGTTCTTGTCATGTTTAGTCACGTACGTTACCTTTTTCATCACTATTTTGGCCGAATCAGAAACCACTTTGGTTGTCAAGTTCGACTTGAAATCGGTTAAGCGCGTGTTGGCCGAGACCGATTTGAATTCGGGTAGCCTATTCATCTTGCGGTTGCCGAATCTGAGTGCCTCTTTGTTATCAAGTCTGAGTTGAATTTGGTGCTGGTTGCATCTGAGTCTGAACTGTGCACCAGAAGCAATAACACTTCACACATATATTTAAGTCTCGGCCTACTCCAGAGAGAGAGAGATAGAGCGTGTGTGGTGACTTGCTCACTTGTACTCCTTTGTTCATAGCATCTGTTTTTGAGGTTCCCCTGAAAAAAAAGAAAAAAAAGAAAAAAAGATGAAAAAAAAGGATCAGTGTTAAAAAAAAAGAAAAGAAAAGAAGCAAGGGGCTAATTCATTGTGTTTGTTTTTCCCTTCTGTTCGGAGTGGTGCTTTGTGACTTCCTTTGTGTCCAGGCTCGCGTCTCTAGCACGGTCTAGACTAGGACCAGCACAGTACCACTGTTGAACGATTATTCAGCTTGCCTTTGTGACTAACGTGGTGCTAGTACTTCCTTGTTCAAGCCCACCTACACCTCCACATATCCGACTACAGCTCCACTAGTCTTGTTGCTGCAGCGCTGATACACTTCATTCCATGGTTGCGGACTTGTTGGTTGCCATCCCCTCCTAGCAGCAAGGTAAGAATTGGTAAGAGCTTGTGCAACAGGTTGAGAGTGAGTGCCTTGCTGTAGCTACACCCTATTAGCTGTAGGGATTTTACTACTTCACTTGTTTTCTTGTTGTCCTTGTCTTTCTCACCATGGCAGGCTCCGAGGAGGAGGATCATAGCTTGCATCAGTCTCCACGTACCAGGGGCATCATACAACATTTTGAAAGGCAAGTGCAGCGGCACACAGAGGGACTTGATAATGATATGCAGGTGACGAATGACAAGATTGGACAATTGGAGGCTACGCAGATTGCCACCAACACCAAGCTTACGGGCCTGGAGACAGCGGTCGGCAATATTGACAAGAGTCTCGCTGCTCTTTTGCGGCGTTTTGATGAGCTCCACGCGAAGACCAACGAACAGCGTGATGATTGGGCGGATGAATATATTGCTGATACTGAACAGGATGAACAAGACGCTCGCCATCGCCGCCGGCGACGCACTAATCGTAGAGGTATGGGTGGTTTTCGCCACCGTGAGGTACGCAACAATGATGATGCTTTCAGCAAGATTAAATTTAAGATACCTCCTTTTGATGGTACATATGACCCTGATGCATACATTACTTGGGAAATTGCTGTTGATCAAAAGTTTGCATGCCATGATTTTCCTGAGAATGCACGTGTTAGGGCTGCTACTAGTGAGTTCACTGATTTTGCTTCTGTTTGGTGGATAGAACATGGCAAGAAAAATGCTGATGACATGCCACAAACTTGGGATGCTTTGAAACGGGTCATGCGGGCTAGATTCGTTCCTTCTTACTATGCACGTGATCTGTTACATAAGTTACAACAATTGAGGCAGGGCACTAGAACTGTAGAAGAATATTATTAGGAATTGCAAATGGGAATGCTACGTTGTAATTTAGTGGAGGGTGAGGAACCTGCTATGGCTAGATTTTTGGGCGGGTTAAATAGAGAAATTCAGGACATTCTTGCGTATAAAGATTATACTAACGTAACCCGTTTGTTCCATCTTGCTTGTAAAGCTAAAAGGGAGGTACAGGGATGACGTACTAGTGCTAGGTCTAATGTTTCTGCAGGTAAATCTACATCATGGCAGCCACGCACGACTACTTCTATGAGCGGACGTGCACCTCTACCAGCTCCTTCACCGAGTTGTACAGCAGCGTCTTCTCCATCCAGCGACAAGCCACGCGCTCCTCCCATCACTTCAGCAACCAAGACTGTCCAGAAACCAGCCGCTAGTGCTTCCTCGGTTGCATCCACGGGTAGAACAAGGGATGTCCAGTGTCATCGGTGCAAGGGCTTTGGGCACGTGCAGCGTGACTGTCCTACCAAGCGCGTTTTGGTGGTCAAAGATGATGGTGCGTATTCCTCTACTAGTGATTTTGATGATGATACACTTGCTTTGTTTGCTACTGACCATGCAGGTAATGAGGGACCACCAGACGAACATATTGATGCAGGGGCAGCCGAACACTACGAGAGTCTCATTGTGCAGCGTGTGCTTAGTGCACAAATGGAGAAGGCGGAGCAAAATCAGCGACACACGCTGTTTCAAACTAAGTGTGCCATTAAAGAGCGTTCTTGTCGTATGATTATTGATGGAGGTAGTTGCAACAATTTGGCTAGCAGCGAACTGGTGGAGAAGCTTGCACTCAGCACCAAACCACACCCACACCCGTATCACATTCAATGGCTAAACAACAGTGGTAAGGCTAAGGTAACGAGGCTGGTGCGCATTAATTTTGCAATCGGAGCATATCATGATGTTGTTGAGTGCGATGTTGTGCCTATGCAAGCTTGCCATATTCTGCTCGGTAGGCCTTGGCAATTTGATACGGATTGTGTGCATTATGGTAGATCAAATCAGTTTTCGCTCTTGCACCATGATAAGAAAATTGTGTTGCTTCCTATGTCTTCTGAAGCTATTGTGTGTGATGATACTGCTAGAGCTGCCAAAGCTAAAAGTGAGACCAATAAAATTGTCAAGTCAGTTGCTAATAAGCAAGATGAGATATGCTTGAAAGGGACTTGCTTGCTTGCTACTAAATCTGATATTAATGACTTGATTGCTACCACTTCTGTTGCCTATGCTTTGGTGTGCAAAGATACTTTGATTTCCATTCATGATATGCAGCACTCTTTGCCCCCTGCTGTCGCTAACGTTTTGCAGGAGTATTCTGATGTGTTTCCAAGTGAAATACCAGCGGGGCTGCCACCAATACGAGGGTTTGAGCACCAAATTGATCTGATTCCAGGTGCATCGCTGCCCAACCGTGCGCCGTACAGGACCAATCCGGAAGAAACGAAAGAGATTCAGCGACAAGTGCAAGAACTACTCGACAAAGGTTATGTACGTGAGTCCCTTAGTCCTTGTGCTGTTCCGGTTATTTTAGTCCCCAAGAAAGATGGAACGTGGCGTATGTGTGTCGATTGTAGAGCTATTAACAATATCACAATTCGATACCGACATCCTATTCCACGTTTGGATGATATGCTTGATGAATTGAGTGGTGCTGTTGTGTTTACCAAAGTTGATTTGCGTAGTGGGTACCACCAGATTCGCATGAAATTGGGAGATGAATGGAAAACTGCTTTCAAAACTAAGTTCGGGTTATATGAGTGGTTAGTCATGCCTTTTGGGTTAACTAATGCACCTAGCACCTTCATGCGATTAATGAATGAGGTTCTGCGTGCTTTCATTGGCAAATTTGTTGTGGTCTACTTTGATGATATATTGATTTACAGCAAATCTATGGAGGCACATCTTGATCATCTACGTGCTGTTTTTACTGCTTTACGTGATGCACGTTTATTTGGTAACCTTAAGAAGTGCGTCTTTTGCACAGATCGAGTATCTTTTCTTGGCTATGTTGTCACTCCACAGGGAATTGAAGTTGATCAAGCTAAGGTGGAAGCTATTCAGGGATGGCCTGTACCAAAGACCATCACACAGGTGCGGAGTTTTGTAGGACTTGCTGGGTTCTATTGTCGCTTCGTGAAGGATTTCAGCACCATTGCGGCACCGTTGAATGCGCTTACGAAGAAGGGGGTGCCCTTTTTCTTGGGGCACCACATAAGAGAATGCATTCACCATGTTGAAAGATAAGTTGACACATGCACCTCTCCTCCAACTTCCTGATTTTAATAAGACCTTTGAGCTTGAATGTGATGCTAGTGGAATTGGTTTGGGTGGTGTTTTGTTACAAGATGGTAAACCTGTTGCATATTTTAGTGAGAAATTGAGCGGATCTGTTCTGAATTATTCTACTTATGACAAGGAATTGTATGCTCTTGTGCGCACATTAGAAACATGGCAGCATTATTTGTGGCCCAAAGAGTTTGTTATCCATTCTGATCATGAATCTTTGAAACATATTCGTAGTCAAGGAAAACTGAACCGTAGAACTTCTAAGTGGGTTGAATTTATTGAATCTTTTCCTTATGTCATCAAACACAAGAAAGGGAAAGAGAATGTCATTGCTGATGCTTTGTCTAGGCGATATACTTTGTTGACACAACTTGATTGCAAGATTTTTGGTTTGGACACAATTAAAACACAATATGTGAATGATGCTGATTTTAAGAATGTTTTGCTGCATTGTAAGGATGGAAAAGCATGGAACAAAATCATCATCAATGATGGGTTTGTGTTTCGAGCTAACAAGCTATGCATTCCAGCTAGCTCCGTTCGTTTGTTGTTGTTACAGGAAGCGCATGGCGGTGGCTTGATGGGGCATTTTGGAGCAAAAAAGATAGAGGATGTACTTGCTGGTCATTTCTTTTGGCCAAAAATGAGAAGAGATGTGGAGCGATTTGTTGCACGCTGCACTACATGTCAGAAAGCTAAGTCCCGTTTAAATCCGCATGGTTTGTATATGCCTTTACCAGTTCCTAGTGCTCCTTGGGAGGATATTTCTATGGATTTCGTGTTGGGATTGCCTAGAACTAGGAAGGGACGTGATAGTATTTTCGTGGTTGTGGATAGATTTTCCAAGATGGCACACTTTATTCCATGTCATAAAACTGATGATGCTACACATGTTGCTGATTTATTCTTTTGAGAAATTATTCGTTTGCATGGTGTGCCAAACACAATTGTTTCTGATCGTGATGCCAAATTTCTTAGCCACTTTTGGAGAACTTTATGGGCACAATTGGGAACTAAGCTTCTATTTTCTACCACTTGTCATCCCCAAACTGATGGTCAAACTGAAGTGGTTAATCGAACCTTGTCTACCATGTTAAGGGCTGTTTTAAAGAAGAATATTAAGTTGTGGGAAGAATGTTTGCCTCATGTTGAGTTTGCTTATAATCGTTCCATGCATTCTACTACGAAGATGTGCCCTTTTGAGATTGTTTATGGCTTGATTCCTCGTGCTCCTATTGATTTAATGCCTTTGCCCACTTCTGAAAAATTGAACTTTGATGCTAAGCAACGTGCTGAACTGATGTTAAAACTGCATGAAACAACTAAAGAAAACATTGAGCGCATGAATTCTAAGTATAAGCTTGCTGGTGATAAAGGTAGAAAGCAATTAATTTTTGAACCTGGTGAATTGGTTTGGTTGCACTTGAGAAAGGATAGGTTTCCTACTTTGCGAAAATCTAAGTTGATGCCTCGGGCTAATGGACCGTTTAAAGTGCTAGAACGAATTAATGATAATGTATATAAGCTAGACCTGCCTGTGAATTTTGGGGTTAGTCCCACATTTAACATTGCAGATTTGAAGCCATATTTGGGAGAGGACGATGAGCTTGAGTCGAGGACGACTCAAATGCAAGAAGGAGAGGATGATGAGGACATCGCCACTAACGATACATCCACACCTACACCAGTATCTACTTCAACAACACCTCTTGGTCCTATTACTCGCGCTCGTGCTCGTCGGCTTACCCATCAAGTAAGTTCACTCTGAAGCTCAGGTTCATCATATTTAGAGAATGGAGACACGTGCACTCTTGTTTTACTCAGGAACCATGGATTGGATCAAAAGGGAAGAGGCATCGCGCAGGCTGGATTCGGACTGCAGGACAGACATGACTTGTAACGGCCGCCACGACTTCATCCGGACTCTGTTTTGGTCGGTCAAGTACTTTCTGGAAAGCTTATCAAATCTACTTTCCAACGGATCTAGAATCACCTCAATATCTATTCGGAATCAACCGCAATCCTAGATTTACTACAGAGTCCTTTTCAGCCACGGTGCTGCGTCACCCTAATTTGGCCCAACGGGCCGTGTATCAAGTAGAGTCCAAGATGGATGCGTCCTAGGGTTGGAACACGACCCCAGCACCCTTGTGTTCGTTCTCCCACTTCTTTATAACCTTTAGCCGCCGTCAAGAACACTCGGGTTTTGTTAGATGCAAGTTTAGCTTTTGCTACTTCCTTGTAGACGCGCGTGCTGATCCAGCCGCCCGTCCACTTATTTTCGCAACCCCACCATAATTGAGATTCGGTTTGAGACCTTTAATTACATATCATAATTTTTAGTACTTGTTCTACTTGTTCTTGCTAGTTTTTCGATTGCTTGCAGGACAAGTGCCCTAGTGGCCGGGTGTCGCGCTCCACAAGATTGCGGCAACCAAAGGAGGTGGTGTATCGGTTGCTAAGGCGCAGCATCCTTGGAAGGCTGTAGTCGGGCCGTGAACGTCGTCTCCTCTATCAATCGAGTTATTCCACGCCTCTCATCGAAAGATCAGGAACAAACCCTAACGGGTTCACATCATTTTGTGTGGGTTAGTCCCGGCTTGTGGTTCTGCGATCGTTCGGAGATCGAGTCGAGATCGTCACGGTTTCGGTGCCTCTCTCCCCGTCGCTTGGTCGCAGCCAACCTTGGCAGGTATAAAGCTAGTTATCTCTTTCATTCATATAAAAGCCGATCCAAAAAAGAGCCGATTTGACCAAGAGCCGATCCTTTGGCTTTCTGCCACTTCGGGATTCTATCTACTGCCGTGAAGATCGGGCCACCCCCGGGGTCAGTCCCTATCATTTGGTATCAGATTTCAGGTTGCCACGGTAGGTTCTATCCCCATATCATCCTTTGTTCATCATAAATTTTGTTATCCATATTGTGTTCTTTGTTCCACACCCATAGTCCACTTAAAACAGCCACAAAAATCAACCAAAACCTTTGTGTAGTACTGCTGATCTTGTGTTGTTTACGCCTTTTTGTTGTTGTTCACCATCATCATTACGTTTTGTTGCATATCTTTTAGCACCCTTTGTTGATGTTCTAAAAAAAAGTGAAAGATCAGAAAAGGAGAGTTGAGAAAAAAGGAGTTACGAAAAAAAAAGTGAGGTAGAACACGGGTTGCTTGTTGCTACAATTATTGCAAATTTTCAGATTGTGACAACAACTTTTAGGTGGGTAACGACACTTGATTTTCAGTGCTACAAGCCTTCCTTGTTCAGCCACCTATAACTCCACCAAGATCGGTAACCGGACATCTTGTTCGTAATCCTTTCGATCGCTTAATCACAGCTGGGTTACTACCACACTAGCACACTCACAGTCTTTGAGAACGCGTAAGAATTTGGTGAGTAAGAGGTGAGGTTTTTATTTTCCATATATATTTTTTGGTTTCAAATTTTCTCTTGCAATACTCTAACATGGCAGCCTCAAACTCAAGTGTTCGTGGTGGTAACAATGAAGAAGAGGAGCCTCCAGTTTCACGAGCTGAATTACGCCAACTTGGAAACTCACTTTTGGAAGCCATGGAGAGGATGCTCAATGAACATCTTCCTTCAAATGGTGTAAGAGATCCACAACAGCAAAATGAAGAATTTGGTGATGAGAATTCAAGTTTTGGGAATAATTTTCATGAATTTTTTGGAGCTGGTCATGGAGGTCGTGGTGGTGGTAGGCATGCTGGTCGTGACAATCGGCATGGACGAGGACGTGGTTGTGGTCGTCATGTACACTTTGGACATGATGATGAGGTACATCGTAATTCTGATGATGCATTTGATGAGGATGAAAATCCTTGTGCAGATCATGGAAGGTTTGAACATCACCATGATCATCATCGTGGTGCTGCCCATGATGGAAGACATCATCATCATCGCAATAGGGATAATCCGGATAACCTTGCTCGAATCAAGTTGAGTGTCCCCAAGTTTACGGGACGTGAAGACCCTGATGCATACCTTGAATGGGCAGAACAATGTGATCAAATTTTCAAGGTACATGATCTCTCTGATCGGAAGCGAGTCAATCTTCCCTCTGTCGAATTTTTAGGTTATGCTCTCACTTGGTGGAATCAAATTCAAGAGAACCAGCTTGTTTTGGGGCGTGCTCCCATTGATACTTGGGCTGAAATGAAGCAAGTCATGCGAAGACGTTTTGTGCCTTCAAGTTATCAGCGTGATCTTCGCAATAAATTGCAAAATCTGAAACAAGGAACTAAGTCCGTTGATGACTATTATAAGGAGATGGAATTGCTTCTAATTCGCTCGGGAATTAGAGAGGATGCTGAATCAAAGATGGCAAGATTTTTGCATGGTCTCAATGCTGAAATTTCAGGTTTTGTTGAAATGTTTCCATACAACAATTTGCAAGATCTTGTTGATCAAGCTATGCGTACGGAAAGAAAAATTCAGCAAGAGAAGAATGGTAAAGGATTTTCAGCTGTACCATGGCATCAACAACAGTCAGGTACATCTTTTTCCAGAGTGGAACATCAAGAAATTCTTTACCCAATCCTACTTCGAAGGCAACACAATCTTCAGCTTCACCAGCCCCACGAACTGAAAGCAAGCATCCAGCTCAGAACACAGGGGCAACATCAGCTGCATCCACTGCTCATAGTCGAGATATTAAGTGCCACAAGTGCCAAGGACGTGGACATATTGCTGCTGAATGTCCTAGCTGAAGGACAATGATTGTCAATGAAAATAATGAGTGGGAATCATCAAGTGAACCGGAATATGATGAGTATCCCAAAGAAACATTAAGTGATGATGAGAATGAGATTCAAGCTGATGTTGATGACAATAATTGCTTTGTTTCTCGTCGAGTGCTTAGTGTGAGTGTTGCCAAAGAAGACAACAATCAGCGACACAATCTTTTTCATACTCGAGGCATGATCAAAGACAAGTTGTGTCGAATCATTGTTGATAATGGCAGCTGCAACAATATTGCAAGTCAAGAATTGGTTGAAAGACTCAATTTGAAACAGCGGCGCCATCCTTCACCATATAAAATGCAATGGCTTAGTGATTGTGGTTCTATGCGTGTAAGCAACATGGTGATAGTCCAGTTCTCTATTGGCAAGTACCATGATCAAGTGGACTGCGATGTGGTGCCAATGCAAGCATGTCAATTGCTTTTGGGAAGACCTTGGTTGTATGACCGTGATGCTCAGATTTGTGGACGTTCCAACAAGGTTATTTTTGTATACAAAGGAGAGTGCATCTCTTTGCTTCCTTTGACTCCGGAGGATATAATGAATGATGATCTCAAAAGAAAGAAGCGAAAGAGTGAGAAACACTTGAGTGATCCACACAAAACAAGTGAGCTTGAGTGTCCAAAGCCAAATAAACCTCCACAGCCTCAAAACTCCAAAACAACGGGAAAACAAGGCTCAGTGATGATGGCTAGGAAGGGGGATTTAAAAGAATTGAGTGAACCCAATGCCGTGTTCTATGTACTCATGTGCAAGGACAATTTTCTTGTCACTAACGACTTACCCTCTACTTTGCCTAGTGTTGTTTTTGATGTTTTGCAGGAGTATGAAGATGTGTTTCCGGAGGAAGTATCACCGGGACTGCCCCCAAAGAGAGGAATAGAACACCAAATCGACCTTGTTCCGGGTGCATCGCTTCCAAATCGTGCACCATACCGCACCAACCCGGAAGAAACAAAAGAAATTCAGCGACAAGTACAAGAGCTCATCGACAAAGGGTATGTAAGAGAAAGCCTTTCACCTTGTGCAGTCCCTGTTCTTTTGGTTCCTAAGAAAGATGGCTCATGGAGAATGTGTGTAGATTGTCACGCCATTAACAACATCACCATTCGGTATAGGCATCCCATACCTAGACTTGATGATATGCTTGATGAGCTTAGCGGTGCAATTATTTTTACAAAAATTGATTTGCGTAGTGGTTATCACCAAATTCGAATGAGAGAGGGAGATGAATGGAAAACTGCTTTCAAAATAAAATTTGGCTTGTATGAATGGTTAGTCATGCCTTTCGGATTGACAAATGCACCTAGTACCTTTATGCGCTTGATGAATCATGTGCTTAGACCTTTCATCGGCAAATTTGTTGTTGTTTACTTTGATGATATCTTAATTTACAGCAAGTCTCTTGAAGAACATGTTGATCATATAACAAATGTGCTTGCTGTTTTGAGGAAAGAATGCTTGTATGCTAACCTTACTAAGTGCACCTTTTGCACCGACAAGGTAGTTTTTCTTGGTTTTGTTGTTTCAGCTCTAGGTGTGGAGGTGGATGAGGAAAAGATTAAAGTTGTACGAGAATGGTTGCCTCCACAAAATGTGAGTCAAGTGCGAAGCTTCCTTGGACTTGCCGGCTTCTACCGTCGGTTTGTGAAAGATTTCAGTACCATTGCTGCCCCAATCAATGAGTTGACAAAGAAGGAAGTACCATTCCAATGGGGTGCAGCACAAGAGAAGGCTTTCGAAGAGCTGAAAATGAAGTTGACAACAGCCCCACTCCTTGCACTTCCAAATTTTGGTAAGACCTTTGAAATTGAATGTGATGCTAGTGGAGCAGGGATTGGAGGCGTGCTCATGCAAGAAGGTAGACCCATTGCATACTTCAGTGGAAAGCTAAGTGGTCCAACTCTCAATTATTCAATTTATGATAAAGAACTTTATGCTCTAGTGCGGAGTTTGGAAACTTGGCAGCACTACCTTTTGCCCAAAGAATTTGTGATACATTCCGATCATGAATCATTGAAACATCTTAAAGGACAACTAAAACTGAACCGTAGACATGCTAAATGGAGTGAATTCATTGAGTCTTTTCCTTACATTGTCAAGTACAAGAAAGGAAAGGATAATGTTGTGGCTGATGCTTTGTCCCGGCGTCATGTTTTGTTATCTCAACTTGATGCCAACATTCTTGTATTGGAAAGTATCAAAGAATTATATGCTACTGATTCATACTTTGCTGAACCCTTTCTAAAATGTGCAGATGGCAAAGGTTGGGAAAAATTCCATGTGCATGATGGGTTTTTGTTTCGAGCTAACAAACTTTGCATTCCAGATTGCTCTGTTCGTCTATTGCTTTTGCAGGAAGCTCATGCCGGTGGATTGATGGGCCACTTTGGTGCCAAGAAAACAGAGCAAATGCTGGCTGACCACTTCTTTTGGCCAAAGATGAGAAGAGATGTGGAGAGATACGTACTGCGCTGCGTAACCTGCCACAAAGCTAAGTCCCGCTTAAACTCTCATGGTTTATACACTCCACTACCTATTCCTAAAGTCCCGTGGGAAGACATTTCTATGGACTTTGTTCTTGGGTTACCTCGAACCAAGAGGGGAAGGGATTCAATTTTCGTTGTTGTGGATCGTTTCAGCAAAATGGCTCACTTTATTCCTTACCACAAGAGCGACGATGCTTCACATATTGCTGAATTGTTTTTCAGGGAAATTGTGCGCTTACATGGTGTACCACGAACCATTGTATCCGATCGTGACGCCAAGTTTTTGAGCTACTTTTGGAAAATATTGTGGGGAAAACTTGGGACAAGATTACTATTCTCCACAACATGTCATCCACAAAGTGATGGACAAACTGAAGTTGTGAACCGCACCTTATCAACAATGTTGCGGGCTGTTTTGCAGAAGAACTTAAAGCTTTGGGAAGAAAGTTTGCCTCATGTGGAATTTGCATATAATAGGGTAGTACACTCTACCACAAAATTTTGTCCATTTGAGATTGTATATGGCTTTAAACCTACTGCTCCCATCGATCTCTTGCCTTTGCCTTTGCAGGAGCGTGTGAACTTTGATGCAAGCAAGCGTGCTGAATTTGTCAAGAAACTACATGATCAAGCTCGAGCCAACATTGAAAAGATGACCAAGTCATATGAGAAGCATGCCAACAAAGGACGTAAGAAGATGGTGTTTGAACAAGGAGACTTGGTTTGGGTGCACTTGCGCAAAGATCGTTTTCCAGCACAACGCAAATCCAAGTTACAGCCACGAGCCGATGGCCCTTTCAAAGTGCTCGAACGAATCAATGATAATGCATACAAGATTGATCTTCCAAGCGAGTATGGTGTGAGCACAACTTTTAACGTTGCTGATCTCTCCCCGTACCATGGGATGGAAGAGTCGAGGATGACTCCTTTTCAAGGGGGGGGAGGATGATGAGGACTCCCAGCTATTACACCAATACAAGGACCAATTACACGAAGTCGTGCAAAGAAACTACAACAAGAGGTGAATTCTCTCCTTGCTAAAATTGATTACATTATAAATGAGGATTCTATACTACCTAAATGTTGCACATATGTCTTATTAAGGTTTACACACGTGGGAGAAGCTGCTGGACCAAAGACTACAATATACACCATCAACAACATGAAGTGTACAGAAGTTGAAGCATCAACCCCAGCAGCTGAAAACAGAGTCAACTTCCATGAGCCCCACGCGCCACCTGGACAAGTTTCATGATGCGTGCTGCATATGAACGGAAAGCTAATGAAGTCTTCCTTCACTTCCAACAAATGGCTTGTCATTTGGACTTCCCATTAAAAAGTTATGGCCATTTTAGTGGAGACTGATCAGGGAGACTGAAGCCCCACGAAACCTCTCGGGAGCCACTGTTTTTACACCTTTCTTCAAGTTTTATTTAGTGGAAAACTGTTACTCTTTCACACCCAACTAGGAGGGATGTTCCTAGAATAAATAACCCCTGTATCCATGCCAAAACTACTGGTTGATGATGAATTAAGCAATCCACCATACGGTGTTCCAGTCAAGAGCTGAGTGTTCTTATCCCAATTTCTTGCGAGTTCTTCATCGACTTGTGAGAGACCGATTCGCCGGTATACGCGAAGGTTCCTCTGGGACCCCCTAATTCGTGCTCTAGGATTTCGGTCCTTTTGTGTGGGTTAGTCCCAGCTTGTGGTTCTGCGATCGTTCGGAGATTGAGTCGAGATCGTCACGGTTTTGGTGCCTCTCTCCCCGTCGCTTGGTCGCAGCCAACCTTGGCAGGTATAAAGCTAGTTATCTCTTTCATTCATATAAAAGCCGATCCAAAAAAGAGCCGATTGCACCAAGAGCCGATCCTCTGTGTGACACTCAGGTAAATAGCATGGTCACACCCTAGAGTTTTGGTATGTTTTTATGTGCAAGGTATTGCAAAGGTGTGTTTAATATGTGCAATGTTAAGGAAAAAGTGTTGTTTATATAAATTATTTTTAACTAGAGGTCCTTTTGTGCTAAATGGGTGGATATGGAGGGAAAAGTTCAAAAGCATGAGGGTTGTTTTTCAAAAGATAGCAACTTGTGGTTCAATTGCAAAAATATGAGAAATTACCCTTGGATATATGTGTAAAAGTAGTTTTATCTATAGGATTTACATAAAGTTTGAAAATATTACTAAGTTTATAGTATCTTCAAAACTGTTGCTCAACTGCAGATGAACCTTAAAGAGAAGTTGTAGAGTTTGAAAAACTATGCACTTTTGCTTTTTGGACCATCTCCATTTGAGCACTGGTTTAAAATTTATAAGCTCTTTACAGTAAAGTCCCTGTGTTTCCTTGGATTTGCAAAACAGACCTCGGCTCCTTTCTTCTCCCTTCTTCCTCCCTGGACCTCTGCTCTGCGCCTCTGCTCTTCTGGTTCCTCTGCCGCCGGCGCAGTGCGCTGCTCCTGGCCGCCGCCGTCCACCTCCTGCTCCTCCCTTGCCCACACGTCACCTCACCGTCCCTCCACCGCCCTAGCCCCCTCTGCTGGCGCCTCACCCGAGCGCCACGCCGCTTGCATGCCGCCAGCGCCGCCCGCCGGCGCCTCTGCCGCCGCCGTGCTTCTCTGGTTCTCCCCCCCCCCTCCCGTAGCGGCTCAAAATTGAAGCATGGCTTGCTCTCGCCTCCCTCCTCTCTTCCCAATTGTCTATAAAAGGCTGTCCGGTCCTGCTCGAGCGCGCCCAGTACCCCGCCGCCCCTCCATTTGCGCCGACGAGCCCCTGCCGCCGCGGGACTTCCTCCTCCGCCCTCTCCCTCCCCAATCTGGTAGCATCCTCACCTTCCCCGGCCCCCACTGCATCTCCCCAGCCCGGCCCCTCCTTCCCCCGGACGCCGGAGCGCCACCGCCGCAGCTCGCCCCCGGCCGCCGTCTCGGGCTCCCGTGGACAGCCCTCCTCCGGCCATCTCAAGCTCGCCCAAGACCACCGGTGGGTAGCCTGAGATCCCCTCGTGCTCTCCCTCCCCTTGCCCCTCACCGCCGGCGAACCCCATGGCCGGAATTTGGCCGGACCCAAGCTCCCACGGCCGGCCATGGTCCTTGGACCCAATTGCATCGATTGTTTTCTTTCCAGGGGGTTCTTTGTTAAAACTAAGGACTGGTTTGTAAAGGAAGTAGTTGTTATTTCATGTGGGTGTATTCCCTGTCTTGCAAAATTCGTAGCAATTCACAGAAAAATCCAAAAATGGCAAAATTAGTTTTGTTAGAAACTAGATTTCAAACCCTATAACTTTTGCTAATGAAGTTTAGTTTGAAACAAAATACCTTTACCTCTATTTTAAACCTAAGGTTAAGGAGTGGTTTGTGCTTAACTCTTGCATTTCTTGCTTTGTTGCTTATGAATTTTTGGCATGTAATTTCTATGAGCTATGTATAACCATTGGATTAAATTTTCAAACCCAACCTTGCTTGGTAGCTTGATCTCTTTAATTTGAGCATTTCAAATTTGAAATGCTAGCTAAATATGTTGTGTAAACCTTTTTAGTTAAGATCTCTTGTCATTCTCTAATATGTTAATGATTGGTGTATATTTAAATTTCCAAAACTTTATGATCTTTTGCTTAAAGTTTGAAATTAAATTTGGGTTTAACTTCAAATTCAAATTTAAATATTTTAGTTCTTATTTGCAACAATTTAGCAATATCTTTATGATTCTTTTATAAATAGTGTTTCAAACCTAAACCCTCTTTATTTTATGAGCTTTTGTGTGTTAACTTGATGGGTTGTAACATTTGAAATCTAAGATCTTAATTTTAAATCTTACCTTACTTAATTTATTGCATCTCATATAGAGTCAACAACGCTCGACGACGGGGACTAGGAGTTGGTCTTAGGACAAGACCAAGGCTTTTCAGAAGACCCAGCGCAAATCGTCGAGGGACTAACTGAAGCCCCGAACTCAAGTTCGGAAGCCTCTGACACTCCTGCCCCCAACCCCACTCAAGAAGGCAAGCCCCGATGCATATCCCAGTATTTCAAATTATTACCATTTCATTATTATGTTATATATCTTGCATTACGTCTAGGAGTTGCAATGACACCCTAGTTGCATGATCTCTTAGGAACCAATGTACTGAACCCGAGTCCTTATCGTTTAGATGCTTTGCTAAATAGGACCGGTAAAAGTCGAGTGATTTCCTGTCACTCGCGCGATATAGGAGTTGCTTGTTTACAATTCTGCAACCATTATAAGGATGATGGACAGAGTCATGTGCTGTATCATGACCTGAGGATTACCCTGTCTGTTTTGATAAAAGTTTTAAGGTCGAAATGTGTGGTAGTGGTGGCTAAGCATTTGAAAGTACTAGCCACATACCGCGAAATATGGTAAGCGGTAAGCCTAGTACCTGATTGGCCCGGCAAATGGACGCGTCTCCACCACTCGATCTTTATTTTATGTTTACACGCACCGACGTGTGGGAGTACGTTCTGCATGGCAGATAGGAATACGGGTTTTGTAGTCGCGCTACAGACGTATGTCCTGCACAATTGGTGTGCGTACGGTCCTGCAGTCGCTTGTGGTGGCCCCGATCCATAACCCAGAATATGAGGGAAACGGTTGCTTCGGAACGTCCTGTTGGTTTTCCAAGCGTGTGAGTTAGGTTTACCTTGCAAGGTTAAATTCGATTCGGATCGTCCGCCTCTCACGAAGGTTGAGACTGCTTATTCCTTCTGCCACATCGAGTAAAAAGTGTAATTATTGATGAGTTAATCTTGATGGATGATAAGCTATATCTTGCCTGCTTAGTATAGGTGCTTACCTAGAATGGTTAGACAAGCTAGAATCTGAAAGCTAAAATTTGAAAATAGCTATACACTTAGTTGCTTTTCAGCTAAAAATAACCCAGAACCCTTGCTATGCCTTCATGAGTCTAGTTACGGGTTAAAGTATACCCAAGCTCGGGTAAGCCTTGCTGAGTATTAGAATACTCAGCCTTGCCAATATCTGTTTCAGGTATGACCTTAGAGAATCCCACGGACAACCCCGTGTGGCCAACGTCCGTTCCTTTTGGCTGGTCCGTGGAGTGGGACCCGTCCCCGGCCGGTAGTGACCCTCCGGAGTGACACCAGGCCCTGGGCTAAGCTTGGTGTCCGCCTTCGCGATGTGTGTAGTCGCGTAAACTTTTCCTTCCGCTGTGAGTTTGGACAAGCTGTTATGCTTATCAGTTTGAACACGGTTTGTATAAGTTTACTTATATTTGAACCCAGTTTGTAATAATGTATGAATGTCTGTAAATTAAAAGTTGATGAGCTATTCTGTGATGTGAATTCGCCTTCGTGCGAGGTAAACCTGCTTCGATCCTGTTGGAACGTGGTTGTATCGGGCAGAGACCCGACAGACCAAGGGATTGTTCCGTTTGAAGTGCGTTAAGCTGATTGCCGTTGTACGGTGATCATTAGCGCACTTGAGCCGGAATAATTCAGGCGGTTCTGCCACAGCTGGTATCAGAGCTGTAGGTTTACTTTTACATCTGGAAAAGCTCTTAAAAAGTGTTTTCAGGATAAAAGTTTGCCAACAAACGAGTTTACAAAATACGTTGGGTTCGTTAAGGTTGGGGTTTAGAACGTAAAGCCCTAGGGATTTATATGGGGAAAGTATCAGGTGGCTATCAGTATCTATATATGTATAGATAGTTCTGACTTGCAGCACTACTTTCTGACAAAATTTAAATTCTTGTATAATTCAACCTTACTTTCCGTAACGACACCTACGATCGTGAGGTAAGAAGGTAAGGATCCTCAGCCAACTGAGGGAGCTTGGCCTTCCTGTCGGTGATGCGAACCGAACGCTGTTTCTTAAGCAGTGGCCTACTTGAGATGCTGCCAATATACCAACTTAGGTAGATTATATTGGGAGTATATGGTTCGGCGCAGGGTATGGCGATCGCTGTTCATACCCCCGCATTATGCGGTACCCCCCGTGAATACGTTGTTTCGATAACGTATGTTAACGTTGTCTGTACGGCGGTAATTGTACAGATGCTGTTTCTATAATGATCAGTAATATTTGGGGATGCTTTCATGTCGTGCTGCCATGAAAGGTTCATGAGATATATATATGTGTATTCTCCTACAGGTACACTAACCACGTTTACGAGGTTAGGACGCGTAGGGTTTATCGATTAGTTATATATAGTGAGAGACGTATGGTTATGCCACCGGAATTAATTACGTAAGTCCGAACATATTCGGCAATTGTTTTGGTTGTGAGGACAAGTAGTACGTGCATGCATAATCTGTTGTTAACAAAAGGATTGTCATATATACTTGATGTTGCTAAAGACGAACGATGTGTTGTTTGTCTTTGGGATGGGTTAATGGAGTCCTAATGATAGTTTTAGGTTGGGTATCTTATATAGAATCTTAGGCTTTCATCTGATTTTCAGCCCCTGCTGTTATCAGAATTGACTATCTTGTTCTGTTTATCTTGTACTTTCTTAACAAGATAAAACATTTCACCATTTGCATTCTTGTTGCAGATGGCAGCCCCTCCTAACGTTTTCTGGGATCCGGAAGGGCACCTTTATACCAATGCCCTTCACTGGGAGGGTTTTTCCCATTTACTCTGGGAATCCTTACAGTCTTTTCATTATACGGAGCCTCCTCAGTACGATGCTGTCGAGTTTGTGGAGGATGGAATTCATAGAGCTCATGTCAGAATGACCATTCCACAGCATCCATTTCGCTTCCAATGGCCGCCCATCGAAGTTAACGTGATGGGTTATCGTATCGTGGATACTGTTGAAGCAGCGGCATTAGAGGCAATTGATGCAAACCCGTTAGGGTTTGTTCCCAATCTTTCGGTGAGAGGGGATAGATAACTCGATTGGTGGATGGAGACGACGTTCACGGCCCGACTACAGCCTTCCAAGGATGCTGCGCCTTAGCAACCGATACACCACCTCCAATGGCTACTGCAATCTTGTGGAGCGCAACACCCGGCCACTAGGGCACTCGTCCTGCAAGCAATCGAAGAATAAGCAAGAACAAGTAGAACAAGCAACTCAATTGCAAATATGGAGATAAGAACCAATCTAAAATCACAAAGGTGGGATTCTGAATCGAGTAGAACGGATGGTCTAGCCGACACATGCGTCTACAAGCAAGTAGCAATGGCTAAACTTTCAACAAAATAAAAACCCAATCTGTTCGTGGTGGCTATGGAGGTATATGAGAGGGTAGAGGATGACCAGGACGTGGTGGAGGTCATCCCTAAACCCTAGGATGCGCCCCAATTGGGCCCCAATTGATACACGCCCCATCAGGCCAAAATCAGGTGACGCAGCACCGTGGACAGAAAAGGTCTTTATAGTAAATCAACGATTGTGGCCGCCTCGGAGAAGATATGGACATGAGTTCGGATCCATATGAAAGTAGACTTTATAAGCTTTCCGTGAAGTCCAAGAACTCCCCAATTGGAGTCCGTATGAAGTCGTGGCAGCCGTTACAACTTGGTTCTGTCCTCCAGTCCGAATCCAATATCCAAAACGTGTTGGATTTGGACTCTTCCTTTCCTTGCACCAAAAGTGACGTGGTGGCCTGGTGGAGAATATTGGGAAGACTTGGGCTTGGTCCCCAATCTATTTCTTTGGTCCTCCATGTTTTCCATGTAATTTCCACACACGGCTTTATCCAGTCAAGTAATTCTGAAAACGAGAATGCACAGAAATCATCATGCAGCATTAATTGTTCAAATGTATCAAATTTAATCTTGATATGGAGTTGATTCACCTTTGGACAAGAAGGCACTAATATGGTCGTATCCATGCTAGTGATGTCCTCATCAGCAATCTATCGTTTCTGTATTCAGCATCCGAAAGAAGTTGCAGAAAAGCCCATCGGGTTATTCTCAACAACAAATCCCGATGAGCCAGAATGGAATCTCAGAATCGTCCCTGAGAGTCATAGATTGGATGGTCCACCGGAGGAAGCACTCCAAGGAATGATGTGGTTTATCAATGTACAATACCATTATCATCTACTTTTGCGTCATGAGTTGGGCCGAGCGATCTATGTTGCCCGAGGTCACTACAGAGAAGCTGATAAACAAAATACTCAAGTGGATCAGCTTCAAGCTTTAGTGACTCAAAAGGATGAGATTATCGTAGCACGGGATGAGACCATCCATCATCGGGAAGATCAGATCAATGAGAGTGATCACATAATCACTCAGCGTGATATTGTTATTGAATTTCTTCAGGCACAAATCCATGATCTGATCCTTGCGGTTGATGATGCCCAAGCTCAAATTGAAGAACTGCAGCAGCCCCCAATCCCTCCCGTTGCACCTGCAGTACTCGAGGCTGAAGAAGAAGATCCAGAGGAGATTGAAGGAGTCTCAGAACTTGATTCTGAGCATGGAGATCCTGTCATCAGTCCCCATCATTCCTCTTATGGTAGTCAGTCATCAGTAGGAAACTTTGATGACTTTTAGTTGTGGTTAAGTGGGTGATAGCCTAGTTGTATCTAGTGTAAAAAAAAGGGATGTAACATAGGTGGTGTGTAGTTTATCTAGTTATAGAGCCACTTGTTGTATGTGTGGCATGTGCTTTTAGGCAAAGGTTTGTAATGGTTTGAGTGTGTTGGTATGAGATGTAAGGATATCAGTAATTGTATAGCAATCTAAATCCTGTGTTTGGTTATCTGGTTCAATATCCTTGTATCTGTTATAAGTGGATTGAATGGAGCATATGCATTACATTTCCGTTTGGTAATTGCATATTATCTGAAATTGGAATAAGATTATGGTTGGTAATGGATGTCTCCTTTATTTCAGATGGTTGGAGCTACTCGAGGAACCCCGGAAGGATTCCGGGCAGGTTAGCCTGGTAGTTCTCAGCAACCACCACCGCCACCTCCAAACCTAGCCGAGGTGATGGCCCGGCAAACTGAGCTTCTTAATCAACTTGTGCAAGCTCAAATGGGCCACTTTCAGCAGCAACCTCGAGGTTGAGGTGAACCTCTATCGGCCAGTTATCAGGATTTCCTCAGTACTTAACCGCCATTATTCCATAAGGCCGATGAGCCTTTGGACGCAGACGCCTGGTTGCGAACTATTGAGTCCAAGTTCGCCTTATTAGCAGCTCCATGTTCAGATGAGAATAAGGTGCTCTTTGCAGCTCAGCAACTCCGAAGCACGGCTCGTCTTTGGTGGGATCAGTTTCATGCTATGCAACCCGCTGATCACGTCGTCAACTGGGATGAGTTTCGAACTATGTTTCGAGCACATCACATACCAGCGGGACTCATTGAGCGGAAGCTCAATGAATTTTTGAGTTTGACCCAAGGTACTCGCACTGTTACGCAATATGCACAAGTTTTTAATCACTTGTGCCAGTATGCGGGATCTCATGCGGATACTGATGCCTGCAAATGTGATCGCTTTTGCCGAGGCCT
Source organism: Panicum hallii (assembly GCF_002211085.1). Classification (NCBI taxonomy): domain Eukaryota; kingdom Viridiplantae; phylum Streptophyta; class Magnoliopsida; order Poales; family Poaceae; genus Panicum; species Panicum hallii. The sequence continues at coordinate 45,994,096 of NC_038050.1, read as the reverse complement.
AAACACCAAACTTAAAGAATGGTTGAATTTGGTTAAGGCCGACAATTTTAATGAGTTGGTCAATATGGCCATTACTCAAGAGGATTGTATTGCCGCCCACAGAGCAGAAAAGAAACGGAAAGCACCTACAGGGCCTGCAACTTCACAGTCGCCAAGGTATCGGTTGATTCCGAGTAACGCCCCTCGAGCTCCGCCTCGAGGCAATTTGCCTGGCAGATGGGTAGCTCGACCTCCCCAACAGGCACAATTCAACCGACCGCCGCTGCCACAAAATCAACAGCAATCACGACAAGGTCCGCGACCGAGCTTTCCACCAGCTACTCCAGGAAACAGCAATTATTGTTGTTTCAATTGTGGAAGCCCGTCCCACTTCATCAAGGACTACCCTCAACCTAGGAAATCTTTCCAAGGGTAGACATCTAATCCGAACCACCAGGGAAAAGGCAGGAGGCAAGTGGTGCAGGTCCGTCAAGGGAGGGTGAATTTCACTACTCTCTCCGAACTTCCTGAGGGGACACCGATAATGACGGGTATATTTTCTATCAACCATTATCCCGTTACTGTTCTTTTTGATACCGGTGCTACCCATAGTTTTATCAGTACAAAGTTTGGGACTAAGATAGGCTTGGAAATTTACCCTATTAGTGGGATGTATATAATAACAACTCCTGGTGGTAGTATCTCTTCAAATCACGTCTGTAGAGGCGTACCAATTCAAATGGGTAATAATCTGATGAGGGCAGATTTATTGCTGTTAGACCTAAAAGGAATGGATGTTCTTTTAGGAATGAATTGGATGACTCAGTACCATGTATCTATAGATATTCCTTCCCGCATGGTGGAGATAGGTTCACCGGAAAATGAGCCTACTCTTCTTTATCTTCCACCACCAAAGTCCTTCAACTCTTGCACCTATGCTACGTCTGGGGTCAAGCTAGAAGATATTCCAGTCGTCTGTGAATATCCAGATGTTTTTCCGGATGACTTACCTGGAATGCCCCCAGACAGAGATATCGAGTTCATCATAGAACTCCAACCTGGTACAGCTCCTATCTCCAAGAAGTCTTATCGCATGCCTCCTAATGAGTTGGCTGATTTGAAAATCCAACTCCAGGACCACTTGGATAAAGGTTTCATTCGTCCCAGTGCATCACCCTAGGGTTGTCCAGCCCTGTTTGTGAAAAAGAAAGACAATAGCTTAAGGCTGTGTGTCGATTACCGTCCTCTCAATGCGGTGACTATCAAAAATAAGTATCCCCTACCCGCATTGACATTCTGTTCGATCAACTAGCCGGAGCTAAGGTATTCTCCAAAATTGATCTTCGTTCCGGCTATCATCAAATTAAGATTCGGCCTAGTGATGTTCCAAAAACAGCTTTCTCCACCTGATATGGTCTATACGAGTATCTTGTCATGTCGTTTGGTCTCACTAATGCTCCAGCCTATTTCATGTACCTTATGAATTCTGTCTTCATGCAAGAACTCGACAAGTTTGTTGTGGTCTTCATTGATGACATTTTGATCTATTCTAAAACTCCAGAAGATCATACCAAACATCTCCATGTCATCCTTCAACGATTAAGAGACCACCACCTGTACGCCAAATTCTCCAAGTGTGAGTTTTGGCTAGATACAGTAAAATTCCTAGGCCATACCATTTCTGGAGACGGAATATCCGTCGATCCCAGTAAAGTACAAGAAGTGATGGATTGGAAACCCCCAACCTCAGTCCATCAGATCCGTAGCTTTCTTGGTCTAGCCGGCTATTATCATCGGTTCATTCCAGATTTCTCCAGAATAGCCAAACCTATGACCGAGCTATTAAAGAAAGGTGTCAAATTCTCTTGGGATCAAAAATGTGATGATGCATTCCATGTTCTCAGAGATCGTCTTACCACTGCTCCAGTCTTGGCTCAGCCTGATATGTCAAAACCCTTTGATATCTATTGTGATGCATCAGGAACTGGACTTGGCTGTGTCCTTATGCAAGACCACCGAGTGATTGCATATGCATCTCGGGCACTTAGGGTTCATGAACAGAACTATCCTACACATGACCTTGAACTAGCAGCTGTCATTCATGCCTTAAAAATTTGGAGGCATCATCTAATGGGTGGAAAATGTCATATCTATACTGACCACAAAAGCCTCAAATATATCTTTACCCAAGCAGATTTGAATATGAGGCAAAGACGCTGGCTAGAACTGATTAAAGATTATGACTTGGAAGTGCATTATCATCCGGGCAAGGCTAATGTCGTTGCAGATGCCCTCAGTCGCAAGGCACATTGTTCCTGCCTATCTATCGAAACTTTCAATGAAACTCTTTGTCGGGAAATGGGAAAGCTTAATCTAGAAATCATTGCCCAAGGTGACTTAAACAATCTCTCGGCTGAAGCCACGCTTAGGGATGACATTATTCTAGCCCAGCAGCGTAGTGAGGGAGTTGGGATCATTAAGCAGAAGTTAATACAGGGAGAGAAAAAGTACAAATGTTTCCAGGTGGATTCCGAAGGAGTTTTGTGGTTCAACAAACGTCTTGTGGTACCTAAGGACCATAAACTCCGAAAGCAAATAATGGACGAAGCCCACCTGTCCAAATTTTCTATACACCCCGGCAGTACAAAGATGTACCAAGATCTAAAACAAAGCTTTTGGTGGACCCGTATGAAACGAGAAATTGCCAAGTATGTCTCAGAGTGTGATATCTGCCAAAGAGTCAAAGCCAGTCATCTGAAGACTGCTGGTACCCTCCAACCCTTAACCATTCCCTCTTGGAAATGGGAAGATATTAGTATGGATTTTATTGTTGGACTACCTAATACTTCTCGGAAACATGACTCTATTTGGGTAATCATTGATCGATTAACCAAAATGGCACATTTCCTTCATGTACACACTACATGTAATGCTAAGAAGTATGCCGAGATTTACTTGGATCAAATTGTTCGCCTTCATGGTATACCTAGGACAATCATTTCCAATCGTGGGACACTGTTCGTTTCTCGGTTCTGGGAGCAACTCCAAAATGCTCTTGGAACTAAGTTAATTTGAAGCTCGGCCTATCATCCTCAGACGGATGGGCAAACTGAAAGAGTAAATCAAGTTTTGGAGGATATGCTCAGAGCCTGTGTCCTCCAATACGACAAGAATTGGGAAAAATGCTTGCCGTTGGCAGAATTCTAATACAATAACAGCTATCAGGCCAGTCTCAAAATGGCTCCATTCGAAGCCTTGTACGGACGCCGTTGTAGAACTCCTTTGAATTGGTCACAAACCGGCGAGCGTAAAGTCTTTGGACCCGACCTTGTCAGTGAGGCAGAAGAGAAAATAAGAATTATACAGGCAAATCTCAAGATGGCACAATCTCGACAGAAAAGCTATGCTGATGTACGAAGGACACCCTTACAATTTCAAGTTGGAGACTTCGTATATCTTCGAGTCTCTCCTACCCGAGGTGTTCAAAGATTCGGTGTAAAAGGGAAACTTGCTCCTCGATACATCGGGCCCTTTGAAGTCCTTGAAGTTTGTGGACCTGTAGCTTACTGTCTTCAACTTCCTTCTCAGTTGCTAGCCATCCATAATATCTTCCATGTGTCCCAACTTAAGAAGTGTGTTAAGGTCCCTACTGAAATCATCGAATCCCAAGCTGTCGAAATCGAACCAGATCTAACCTATACAGAGCATCCAATCAGAATATTAGACACTAAAGAGAATGTACAAGATTCAGTGGAACCATCATACGAAAGAAGAAGCAACATAGAAAACCGAATCCTATCTTCAGCATAACTACCCCAACTTCTTCCAAGCCAATCTCCAAGCTTGATTATTCCATTCTATTCTATTCCAGAATCTCAGGACGAGATTCTTTTTAGGGGGGAAGGCTGTGACACTCAGGTAAATAGCATGGTCACACCCTAGAGTTTTGGTATGTTTTTATGTGCAAGGTATGGCAAAGGTGTGTTTAATATGTGCAATGTTAAGGAAAAAGTGTTGTTTATATAAATTATTTTTAACTAGAGGTCCTTTTGTGCTAAATGGGTGGATATGGAGGGAAAAGTTCAAAAGCATGAGGGTTGTTTTGCAAAAGATAGCAACTTGTGGTTAAATTGCAAAAATATGAGAAATTACCCTTGGATATATGTGTAAAAGTAGTTTTATCTATAGGATTTACATAAAGTTTGAAAATATTACTAAGTTTATAGTATCTTCAAAACTATTGCTCAACTGCAGGATGAACCTTAAAGAGAAGTTGTAGAGTTTGAAAAACTATGCACTTTTGCTTTTTGGACCATCTCCATTTGAGCACTGGTTTAAAAGTTATAAGCTCTTTACAGTAAAGTCCTTGTGTTTCCTTGGATTTGCAAAACAGACCTCGGCTCCTTTCTTCTCCCTTCTTCCTCCCTGGACCTCTGCTCTGCGCCTCTGCTCTTCTGGTTCCTCTACCGCCGGTGCAGTGCACTGCTCCTGGCCGCCGCCGTCCACCTCCTGCTCCTCCCTTGCCCACACGTCACCTCACCGTCCCTCCACCGCCGTAGCCCCCTCAGCTGGCACCTCGCCCGAGCCCCACGCCGCTTGCATGCCGCCAGCGCCGCCCGCCGGCGCCTCTGTCGCCGCCGTGCTTCTCTGGTTCGCCCCCCCCCCCGTAGCGGCTCAAAATTGAAGCATGGCTTGCTCTCGCCTCCCTCCTCTCTTCCCAATTGTCTATAAAAGGCTGTCCGGTCCTGCTCGTGCGCGCCCAGTACCCCGCCGCCCCTCCATTTGCACCGACGAGCCCCTGCCGCCACGGGACATCCTCCTCTGCCCTCTCCCTCACCAATCTGGTAGCATCCTCACCTTCCCCGGCCCCCACTGCATCTCCCCAGCCCGGCCCCTCCTTCCCCCGGACGCCGAAGCGCCGCCGCCGCAGCTCGCCCCCGGCCGCCGTCTCGGGCTCCCGTGGACAGCCCTCCTCCGGCCATCTCAAGCTCGCCCAAGACCACCGGTGGGTAGCCTGAGATCCCCGCGTGCTCTCCCTCCCCTTGCCCCTCACCGCCGGCGAACCCCATGGCCGGAATTTGGCCGGACCCAAGCTCCCACGGCCGGCCATGGTCCTTGGACCCAATTGCATCGATTGTTTTCTTTCCAGGGGGTTCTTTGTTAAAACTAAGGACTGGTTTGTAAAGGAAGTAGTTGTTATTTCATGTGGGTGTATTCCCTATCTTGCAAAATTCGTAGCAATTCACAGAAAAATCCAAAAATGGCAAAATTAGTTTTGTTAGAAACTAGATTTCAAACCCTATAACTTTTGCTAATGAAGTTTAGTTTGAAACAAAATACCTTTACCTCTATTTTAAACCTAAGGTTAAGGAGTGGTTTGTGCTTAACTCTTGCATTTCTTGCTTTGTTGCTTATGAATTTTTGGCATGTAATTTCTATGAGCTATGTATAACCATTGGATTAAATTTTCAAACCCAACCTTGCTTGGTAGCTTGATCTCTTTAATTTGAGCATTTCAAATTTGAAATGCTAGCTAAATATGTTGTGTAAACCTTTTTAGTTAAGATCTCTTGTCATTCTCTAATATGTTAATGATTGGTGTATATTTAAATTTCCAAAACTTTATGATCTTTTGCTTAAAGTTTGAAATTAAATTTGGGTTTAACTTCAAATTCAAATTTAAATATTTTAGTTCTTATTTGCAACAATTTAGCAATATCTTTATGATTCTTTTATAAATAGTGTTTCAAACCTAAACCCTCTTTATTTTATGAGCTTTTGTGTGTTAACTTGATGGGTTGTAACATTTGAAATCTAAGATCTTAATTTTAAATCTTACCTTACTTAATTTATTGCATCTCATATAGGGTCAACAACGCTCGACGACGGGGACTACGAGTTGGTCTTAGGACAAGACCAAGGCTTTTCAGAAGACCCAGCGCAAATCGTCGAGGGACTAACTGAAGCCCCAAACTCAAGTTCGGAAGCCTCTGACACTCCTGCCCCCAACCCCACTCAAGAAGGCAAGCCCCGATGCATATCCCAGTATTTCAAATTATTACCATTTCATTATTATGTTATATATCTTGCATTACGTCTAGGAGTTGCAATGACACCCTAGTTGCATGATCTCTTAGGAACCAATGTACTGAACTTATCGTTTAGATGCTTTGCTAAATAGGACCGGTAAAAGTCGAGTGATTTCCTGTCACTCGCGCGATATAGGAGTTGCTTGTTTACAATTCTGCAACCATTATAAGGATGATGGACAGAGTCATGTGCTGTATCACGACCTGAGGATTACCCTGTCTGTTTTGATAAAAGTTTTAAGGTCGAAATGTGTGGTAGTGGTGGCTAAGCATTTGAAAGTACTAGCCACATACCGCGAAATATGGTAAGCGGTAAGCCTAGTACCCGATTGGCCCGGCAAATGGACGCGTCTCCACCACTCGATCTTTATTTTATGTTTACACGCACCGACGTGTGGGAGTACGTTCTGCATGGCAGACAGGAATACGGGTTTTGTAGTCGCGCTACAGACGTATGTCCTGCACAATTGGTGTGCGTACGGTCCTGCAGTCGCTTGTGGTGGCCCCAATCCATAACCCAGAATATGAGGGAAACGGTTGCTTCGGAACGCCCTGTTGGTTTTCCAAGCGTGTGAGTTAGGTTTACCTTGCAAGGTTAAATTCGATTCGGATCGTCCGCCTCTCACGAAGGTTGAGACTGCTTATTCCTTCTGCCACATCGAGTAAAAAGTGTAATTATTGATGAGTTAATCTTGATGGATGATAAGCTATATCTTGCTTGCTTAGTATAGGTGCTTACCTAGAATGGTTAGACAAGCTAGAATCTGAAAGCTAAAATTTGAAAATAGCTATACACTTAGTTGCTTTTCAGCTAAAAATAACCCAGAACCCTTGGTATGCCTTCATGAGTCTAGTTACGGGTTAAAGTATACGCAAGCTCGGGTAAGCCTTGCTGAGTATTAGAATACTCAGCCTTGCCAATATCTGTTTCAGGTATGACCTTCGAGAATCCCACGGACAACCCCGTGTGGCCAACGTCCATTCCTTTTGGCTGGTCCGTGGAGTGGGACCCGTCCCCGGCCGGTAGTGACCCTCCGGAGTGACACCAGGCCCTAGGCTAAGCTTGGTGTCCGCCTTCGCGACGTGTGTAGTCGCGTAAACTTTTACTTCCGCTGTGAGTTTGGACAAGCTGTTATGCTTGTCAGTTTGAACATGGTTTGTATAAGTTTACTTATATTTGAAACCAGTTTGTAATAATGTATGAATGTCTGTAAATTAAAAGTTGATGAGCTATTCTGTGATGTGAATTCGCCTTCGTGCGAGGTAAACCTGCTTCGATCCTGTTGAACCGTGGTTGTATCGGGCGGAGACCCGACAGACCAAGGGATTGTTCCGTTTGAAGTGCGTTAAGCTGATTGCCGTTGTACGGTGATCATTAGCGCACTTGAGCCGGAATAATTCAGGCGGTTCTGCCACACTTTGGCTTTCTACCACTTCGGGATTCTATCTACTGCCGTGAAGATCGGGCCACCCCCGGGGTCAGTCCCTATCAGTATGACCCAAAAGTTTGATGGTATCAAGCCAGAATTCACATTAGAGAATTTGGCATACAGGCGGTGATCTCGTAAACATTGAAGAACAATATGAAGATGTTTAGCATGATCTTCAAGATTTTTAGAATAGATCAAAATATCGTCGATAAAAACCACAACAAATTTATTGAGTTCTGGCATGAAGACACAGTTCATGAGATACATGAAATATGCCGGTGCATTGTGTCGGGTTTTATCCGGCTGCCCACCGTGGGGTATACCCAGGGTGGTAGGTTTTGTGTTGGGATGCGCCGAGATCAGGAACTCGAAGGTGCAGACAACACAAGATTTAGACAGGTTCAGGCCGCAATATGCGTAATGCCCTACGTCCTGTATAATGGTTTGTATTGCCTTGATGTTGATCTGGTGATCTTATGTTTTGAGGGGGTCCCTGCCCGCCCTTATATATCCGGGGGGACAGGGTTACATGAATCCTAGTCTGATACTAGCTTAGGAATCGTATTCAAGTACAACTCGAGTAGTTTCCTTCTGTATCAACTAGTTCTACTCCGCATGCGGGTAGAATACAACATAAACAAGGTACAGGACACGTCCTATACCCTTAGCCCAATACGGACTCCTTGATGTACGCAGCCCCATGGCCTCGGGTCTGACAAGTCCCCGAGCTCTTCGTAGCTGAGTACTGCAGGCTCTTCGAGTACTTCTGAAGCAATCTTCGACTTCTTTCGAAGCTCCATCTTGAAATCTCTCTTCGAGTACTCTTCTCCCTGTATCGAAGCTATGAGGTGCTCATGCCCCGAATTCTTTCTTTTGTATGGGGTGCGATGAATAATCGCACTCCATATGGAGTAGCCCCCGAGCCTTAGGTTGAATCAAAGAATCAAGCTGAGGGTCAAACTAGTCTTGAGTCTTTTCTTCTTATCCTTCGAGTACTTTTGAATAATAAATAATCAATGCCCCGTGTTCCACAGCCCCCGAGCCTTGAATCCAAATCATTTGGAAAAAAGGATCCCAAAGGTCATGGCAAAAATGCTCCCTTTTGATAAAATATAGTTTAAGAGGAGGCAATTGGCATAAATTGAACTCGAAACTCAAAAAACCTCTTTTTTCGGGACAATTAACCCTGAAAAAATGGTTAGTCAAGTAACGGCCCAAAAAATCTACCAAAAAACCGCCTATGTCCAATAAATCCCATCGCGCGACGCTTCACCTTTCGCACAGTAAACCACTGCCTGAACGCTGGTTATTTAACCCCGCAGTCAATTAGGGTTTTTCCTGTGCCTTCAGATCTGACGCCGCCACCAGAGAAAAAACAAAACCCCAATTAGAGCTTGACCTGCTCGAGCCGTTCCGCCGCCCTGCGTAGTCGAAAATCTTCGAGCCCGCCACCGCAGCCCCTGAGCGTTGTGCGAACAACTCGTGGCTGAAAGGAGTTGAAATGGCGCCGAAGAAGACCGACCAGAAAGACTTGAAAGAAGCGCAAGCAGCAACCGGCGAATGGTCAATTAGTAAGTGTTCTCGCCATAATCTAGCAAATTTAGTGTTGGGAGGTCTGCTTCAAGAGAGGGATCTCATCAATTGGCGCCTTCCCTTTCGTGATCCATTCCCCATGGAAAGTGTCGACGAGATCGTTTCTTTCTGCTCTTTTTCTGAATGGGGATTCGCCCTCCCCACTTGTTCATTCTTCCGTGGCCTTCTCTACTTCTATGGGATTGAGCTGCAACACCTCAACCCCAACTCGATCTGCCATATCTCCATTTTCATCCACTTTTGTGAAGCCTTCCTCGGAATTGAGCCCCATTGGGCTCTTTTCCGCTATCTTTTCCGCGTGAAGCCCCAGCCCACCTCAAAAAATCCTTCTGCAATAGGGGGTGCTGGTATCCAGCTTAGGCAACACGCTAGTGACAAATACATATCTTACAAATTTCCTTCCAATATCCCCGGGTGGAAACAGCAATGGTTCTACATTGCAAACCACGCCCCCCAACTCCCTGTGCGGTCCGGCAGGCCCCCTATTCAACGCGGCGAATGGACATTGGAGCCCAATGAAGCCGAGATGGACCAAGTAAAAGAACTACTCGAGTTGATTGCCGCACACAAAGAGATGGGGGTAACCGGGGCATCTGTGATGTTATCATTCATCAAACGCCGAATTCAACCCATCCAGCAGCGCCATACCTTAGGATTCGAGTACATGGGTACTGAAGACCCATCCCGTATGTGCGCAGAAGAGCTTGGAGATGATGCTGCGCTTGTTCGCGTCAAGCGAATTCTGCTGGATGTGGACGCCGTCCCTTATGTTCCAGCGGGATTTACAGCCCAGAATCGACCACCATCGGTAAGTGTTCGACTTCTCGACTTCTCCCTCGATCTGAAGGGTTAATACTAACTGATTATCTTAACATAGGATTCAACAGCATTGTATCGAAGTTACCCGCCGCAACCCGATCTGCCCCGGCCTTACCACATGCTGCCCAGCGCTGCAGCTAAAGCACAGAAGGAAAATATTGCTGGCAGTGAGTCGGCCGCGGGCAGCCGGGCAACTGGGGAGGGGGTGCAAGCAAACAACTCCTCCGGATCATCCGTGGAGTTATCTGACGATGCACCTCTAGTTCCCCGGCGGCGCCGGGAGATGCGGAAACGCAAAGCCAACACTGCTGACCTTGCCGGGTAAGTATCTGTCAAACTATAAAGTGTCGAGTTGTTTTGCTGAATATTGATAACAACTCTGTTTTGCAGTCCGTCGTCTTCTTTGCCCAGCCCCCAGTGCCAGAAGGTAGCCGAAATGCCCCCCACCGAAAATGAGGCACCAGAGGCCATACCCACAGAAGCCGATAGGGTGGACCCGGCACCATCTCGTGCCGATGATGTAACGATTGCCTAGGCGGGCCCTGCCTCAAGGCAACTCGCGCCCTCGGCTGAAACAGCCCTGCCACCATCAGTGGGGGCCGCGGCCATCACCACGCCGGTGCTGCCGGCCTCATCAACTTGCACGCCTGCGCCTCCGGCCACAAGTACAGTGGTGAAGAAACCCTTGAAGCTGGTGTGGAAGAAACCAACAATGATCCGATCCCGAGTGTAAGTGACGCTCTGGACCCTGCCCTTAGCCATGTGATGAAATCACAGTAAAAGTGTTGTGCTGTTGTCTTAAGCAGGTCAACCGCTGCGGTGACGCCAGACCTCGAGTTGGCTCCACCAGCCTCTGAGCCTTCGCCCGGGCAAGCCAACGCGCCGGAGCCAGCAGGGAGGGCAGATGTGGTCGTGCTTGACTCGCCACCGCCCGAGCTCCAGCACGCGGAACTCGAAACCCCTGGCAATGAGCAAGTCGAGGCCGCCACTGCCGTACCCGTCGACGTTGCAGGTAAATGATCCCACTGCCTTCTGCCGCAATCGTTGCTATGTTAAAAATCTGTCCTTCGCAGAGAGCCCACAGCCGCCAGCTTTGGAGGGTGCAGGTGCTTCCCGCGAAGCAACTGTGCTGCCAACCCCTGTTGGAGAGAACGCTGATATGCTCCAAGAGATGCACCTCCCAGGGGACGATCTGAGCCGCCTGCGCCAAATGATCAAGGCGATCGACACGTTTGCTCTGGTAAAACTTGTCTAAACCGCTGGTAACTGTAGGCTTAAGTCGGCTGTCCCTGACACCCGGGAACATGTAGGACATGAACCAAAAAACTTCAATGAAGCTGGAAGAGTCCACCAGGCGTATCGACGAGCTGTTGCAGGAGCGAGCCGGCTTCGAGCAGACCATCATCGAGCTCCACGGCCGACTCAAGGAGCAGCGGAAAACCCATCAAGGTACGTTGAATTCGACTTTCGAAATCGTACCCGTAGTCGATAACTTCATGGTCTGAAACCTGCTTATCATCGCAGAACTTAAACAACTCTTAAGTTATAAAGAGGGATTGCTTACTGATTTGAAGAACATGCTATATCACCGCGCAGATGAAGTCGAAAGTCTGCGGAAAGTGATGGCCGACACGGAGAAGCAATTCGCCGACTGTCTCCAGCAGATCAAGACTTTGGGCGAGGAGAAAGAGCAGCGCCAGAAGGAACTTAATGACTTGAAGACGGCGGCTCAAGAACTCGTAGAGATGGTGGATCCTCAGGAAGACGGCACTGAAGATGGGCCACCACTACTTGCTCAACTTCGCGGGGCGCCACAAAAAATCCTCAATTTTATCACTGAGGCGGCCACCTCATACGTGGGTCATGCCCTGGGCCTTGTGAAGTCCTTCTGGCCAAAGGCTCGGCTAGAAGTACTCGCGGAGGGTGCAGCTGCTGAGTGCACTAACGAAAACTTCCGCGAGTATTTGCTAGAGGTCCGGCCGGTGGCTGAAAAAATTGTAGGAGACATGGTCCAAGGTTGAACCGTTAGTGTACATGACTTTGTAATATAAGGAACTACCTTTGTTCTCTTGCAGCCTTGTATGAAGTTTAGGAGCTCCATCTGCTCTGTAGTGGGAACATGCTACCTCTGAGTGCAACGACTTAGAGAGTAGTCGATTTAGCCCTTCACGTGAGCTCATCGGGTGAGCTAGATAAGATCCAGCCGATGGGCCACCACTCGTGCCCGGAACGTGCGGTCTGTGGCGCGACGACTAGGATGCCCATGACAAACAGTCGGAAACTACCCTGAGGTGTAACAACCGCAGAAGTAGCCAATCATGCGGACATGTCGAACAAGTTAGATAGAACCTGAGCCAGACGGACCTAACCAGTTTGGAAAAAACACGATTATCATCGCGACGACCCATGTGCCACTTAGCAAGTAGTCGATTTGTAGTAAGTTAGGGCGTGGCCAAAGCCGCTGCATTGTATTCAAGAATTTTACATTTCGAGTCATGTGGCACAAAGCTGCCATGTTGACCCAGAAAAGAAAAAACATGCCCTTGATGCATACAGGAATTGAAAACGAGTCTGCTTAGGGGTAGAACCATCGCAGGTGCTGGATGTTCCAGGAATTGGGTACATCTTGACCATCGGGGTGTTGAAGTCGATAAGATCCTGGTCTTGTAACCTTCTTGACGATGAACGGTCCCTCCCATCTTGAGTTAAGTTTGTGCAAACCTGACTCATCCTGAACGCGACGAAGGACGAGGTCGCCTATGCTAAACGACCATTCCTTAATGTTGCGATCATGATATCGCCGGATTCCCTGTAGGTAATGGGCTGACTGAACGGGAGCAGAACAGCGAGCCTCTTCGACAGAGTCCAGCTCCAGCTGTCGTGCTTCGTCCGCCTCGCCTTCTTTATACATCTCGACCCTTGGGGATTTCCACATGATGTCTGCTGGGAGAATTGCCTCGGAACCGTAGACAAGAAAGAACGGGGTCTGCCCTGTGGCTTTGGAAGGTTGAGTGCTGAGCCCCCAGACGACGTGTGGCAACTCGTGAATCCACTTCCCACCCTTTTTGCTATTGGCATCGTAGAGTCTTTTCTTGAGGCCGTCAATGATCAAGCCATTTGCCCGCTCGACTTGCCCATTTGCCCTTGGGTGTGCCACCGAAACATATTTGACCTCGATGGATGAATTTTCACAGAATTCCCAGAATTGGTTGGCCATGAAATTTGAACCCAAATCGGTGATAATAGTGTTGGGGAAGCCGAACCGATGCAAGATGTCGGAGATGAAGTCGACCACCCTGTTTGGAGTAAGCTTGGCGATTGGTTTGAACTCGATCCACTTGGTGAACTTGTCGATAGCCACCAAAACATTAGTAAAACCTCCTGGCGCCGTTGCAAATGGCCCAATCATGTCAAGGCTCCAGCAAGCGAACGGCCAGGAAGGCGGTATAGTGATGAGGGTGTGGGCCGGGACATGAGTTTGCTTGCCGAAGAACTGGCAGTTCTGACATCGCCGCACCAGATCTTCGGCGTCGAACACGGCGGTGGGCCACCAGAAACCGGCTCTGTATGCTTTGCCGACTAGTGACTTTGACGCTGCGTGGTTACCACACACGCCCTCGTGTATTTCCCGCAATATGTCCAGACCTTCTTCAGTTGTGACGCACTTCATGAGTACTCCCGATCGTGCGCCGCGCCGATAAAGTTTGTCTTCGACTAGGACAAACCCCTTGCTCCGTCGTATGACGCGGGCGGCAGCAGCGCTCTTAGGGTCCATCCCCGTCGGTAATACGAGATCTCGGATGAAGTCGATAAAAGGTCCTCTCCAGTCCTCGCCAACCAGCATAACCTCCTGTTCTGGCCATACGGAGCTAGTATTGGTGGAGACCTGTGGTGAAGGGCTGATGGATGGTTGCTTCAACTCTTGTACGAACACCCCGGCTGGGACTTGTGCTCGGGTTGATCCCAGCTTAGATAAGGCATCCGCGGCAACATTGTGCTCCCCTAGCACATGAAGAACTTCCAGGCCAGAAAATTTGTTTTCTAGCTTGCGTACCTCCTGTACATAGGCTTCCATGGTCTCCTTGTTGCAGTCCCACTCCTCGTTGACCTGCTGAACGACCAGAAGTGAATCGCCGTATACGAGGAGCCGCTTGATCCCTAGTGATATCGCCAAACGAAGCCCGTGAAGCAAGGCTTCATACTCAGCTTCATTGTTGGATACCTCCCAGAGAATTTGGAGGACGTACTTGAGTTGTTCGCCTCTTGGGGAAATGAATAAAACTCCAGCGCCGCCGCCATCGAGCTTGAGAGAACCATCGAAGTACATGGTCCAATGCTCTGGCTTGTCAACTGGATTTGGAACTTGATTTTCCCTCCACTCTGCCATGAAGTCGACTAGAGCTTGGGACTTGATTGCAGTGCGTGGCTTGAAGTCGATCGACAAAGCCCCCAGTTCCACTGCCCATTTTGAAATACGACCCCTGGCGTCTTGGTTGTGTAGGATATCTGCCAACGGGTAGTCTGTGATGACGGTGATCTGGTACTCTTCAAAGTAGTGGCGTAATTTCCTTGAGGTGATCAATATGCCATAGAGAAGCTTTTGGACCGCCGGGTACCACACCTTAGACTCCGAGAGTACTTCACTGACAAAGTATACGGGCCGCTGCACGCCAAAAGCATGGCCTTCCTCGGAGCGTTCGACAACAATAGCACTGCTAATGACATGGGTAGTTGCTGCAATGTAAAGTAAAAGGGTCTCACCCGGCAATGGTGCTGTGAGGATCGGGGGCGACTGTAGGTGTTGCTTGAGATCCTGCAGAGCCCGCTCGGCTTCCTCTGTCCAGTTAAACTTGTCCTGGCGCTTTAAGAGTCTGAAAAAGGGTAGTCCTCTCTCCCCGAGCCGGGAGATGAATCTGTTGAGAGCTGCCATGCACCCTGTAAGTTTCTGCACATCTTTGATTGTGGCAGGTGCCCCCATATCAGTGATGGCGGTAATCTTCTCAGGGTTGGCCTCGATGCCCCATTTACTGACTATGAACCCGAGCAGTTTGCCCGATGGAACACCAAAAACGCACTTGGTCGGATTAAGCTTCCATCGGTACCTCCTTAGGCTGGCGAAAGTTTCCTCCAGATCTGTGATCAGGCCCTCGGGACTCCGGATTTTCACGACCACGTTGTCCACGTAGGCCTCCATGTTTCGGTGTAACTGATCAGCAAAGCACATCTGAATTGCCCACTGATAGGTGGCGCCAGCGTTCTTCAACCCGAAAGACATCATCTTGTAGGCATAGGTCCCAAAGGGGGTGATGAACGCGGTCTTGATCTGGTCTTCTTCCTTGAGAGCAATCTGGTGGTAGCCTGAATAACAATCAAGGAAACATAACGGTACACAACCTGCGGTCGAGTCGACTACCTGATCGATGCGAGGGAGCCCAAAGTGATCCTTTGGGCAATGCTTGTTGAGATCGGTATAATCGACACACATTCTCCATTCTTTATTCTTCTTTAATACAAGAACAGGGTTAGCTACCCACTCTGGGTGGATTACTTCTTTAATGAATCTAGCCATGAGGAGTTTGGCTATTTCCTGTTTGATAGCCTCCCGTTTATCGGGGGCAAAACGACGAAGTCGTTGCTTCTTTGGTACAGCTTGTGGATACACATTAAGACTATGCTCGATCAGCTCCTTGGGCACCCCTGGCATATCCGATGGTTTCCATGCGAATATGTCTCGGTTAGCCTGCAGGAAACTGACGAGCGCGAGTTCCTATTTGTCACCCAAGCCCGCGCCAATGATGGCTGTCTTAGATGAGTCGCCTTCTTGGAGCTGGATCGACTTGAGAGCCACATCGCCTGTCGACTTGACGCCTGATTGGCTCGCCTTCTTCGTCGGGATGTCTAGCTCAGCTTGAGAGAGTTGCTGGGCGGCCACGAGTACTTCAGCGGAAGCATCTGGCATGCCGGAAGTCGATGCATACTGGATGGCCTCTTGGTTGCAATCATAGGACTTCTTCAAGTCGCCTCGGAGCGTGAGTACACCGCTGCGTCCTGGCATCTTGAGAAGCAAGTAGACATAATGCGGCACCACCATGAACTTGGCGAGCGCCGGCCTCCCCAGTATAGCGTGGTAGGAAGATTCGAAGTTGGCCACCTCGAACTTGATGAACTCGGTTCGGTAGTTCTCCCTCGTCCCGAAAGTGACTGGGAGAACGACTGTTCCAAGCGGATGTGCGGCATTGCCAGGGACAATACCGTAAAAAGGAGCTTTGCTCGGAGTGAGCTTGTTGGTAAGGTCCAGACCCATCTTCTTCAGCGTACTGGCGAAGATAAGATTAAGTCCGCTCCCACCATCGATAAGAACCCGAGTAAGCTTGACTTCCGCGACCACGGGATCCAGCACCAGTGGGAACTTCCCAGGCTCGGAAAAACTGGTCCATTGATCATCACGGGAAAATGATATGGGGACCTCCGACCATCGGAGTGGTCGTGGTACCGCCGGTTCAACTGATAGAATCTCCCGTAGCAGCAACTTCTGTTCCCGCTTGGAGCAAAAATCTTTGTCACCGCCAAAGATAACATTGACGGTCTTGGAGGCATCCTGGAACTTGGGCGTCTCAGATTTGTCTTCCTGTTCCTCGTCTTCGGGCTCTTTGCCCGTCGACTTGTTCTTCTTGCCGGTTCCAGGAGAGCCAAAGGTGCGCTTGAGCTGAAAGCAGTCGATCGCTGCGTGTTTGGAGTTGACACACCACGGGCACTTCTTCTGCAGGAGTTTCTCAAACTGCTCCTGCGTGGTCGACTTCTTGCCCCGCGATGGACGTTCTACAGCCGCAACGAGATCGTCTGGCTTGTGTTTTCGGGAAGAACCCAAAAAGTCCCGCTGGCCTTTGTCCGCCCGGTTGTCGTTGTTGCGCTTCTGGTTGAGGTCGGTACGCCTTGGAAACCTCTCGCGCATCTTTTCTTCTTGTTCATACCAGTTGTGCATCATATTGTGTAAACCTGCAACTGTCTTCGGCCTGTTACGCCCAAAATCACGATATGTCCTCCTCCGAGATGTTGGCGATGGTGGCCCGCACATCGAAGAAACGGCGGGTGTAGGACCGGAGGAGTTCATTGCGCTCTTGCTTGCACTGGGCGAGGTCGTGCCGGGTTCCTGCTCGGGATATCGCCCCTTGGAAGTTGTCGATGAAGACCTTCTTGAGGCCTTCCCAGGAGTCGATGGAGTCATTGGGGAGGCTTTCCAGCCAAGTCAACAGTGCAGGCTCCAAAGCCATCGGAAAGTAGACGACTTTGGTAGTGTTGGAGCCGCCAGCCACCTCAATGGCAGTGGAGTAACAGCGGAGCCATTGTTGGGGGCCTGCTTACCGTCATACTTGGTAATACCGATTGGCTTAAAACCCTCCGGGTACTTATAGTTGTTGAATCTCGCAGTAAACGCGGGAAAACGATCGCTGCAGTCAGCATCGTCTCGCTCGGCTACCTCGCTTTCCCGTCGCCTCGAGTCGAGGACTGACCGGGCGTCGCGTCCCTCATTGATCTTCTGGCGAAGGTCTGGTTGTTGACGTGGAGGATTGGGCTGCCTCGGGTTGTTTGCCGGAAGTGGCTGCCGCCTCCCACCGGTGAACTGGCTCCCACCCACGCCGTCATTGTTATTGCTGCGTTGGGGTCGCGGGCGATTACCTGTTGTTCGACTTGGGGCCTGGCTTCGGCTGTCCCCGACGTGTTCGTCCCTGACGAGTGATGCCGGAGCCTGCTGGTCCAGCTGGACCCACGCCCGTTGGGCGTAGAGGAGCGCTTGTCGAACGTTGGGGTCGTTGCTTCGCTCGAGTAGTGCTGTTACCCGAGCAATGTTGGCCACGGGAGTCCTGAAGCCGCGTTCATCTGCCGCGGCGAATTCAGCGTCGAGTTCGCGCTGAGCAGAACGTATACGTTCGGTGGCCCATCTTCTACGAACCGCACGGGCTCTGTTCCTTGCACGTCGCGCATCGCGCTCGGCGTCGTTTTCGTCCATAGCTTCAGCGGTGTCTTCATCTTCTGATATCCCGTCAAGTGCACCGATGGGGATGAGAGCATCATCGTCCCCCTCTTCCGCCATCAGAACTTGGCGACTTGCGAGTTCTTCAGAGGGGGCTTCGACTAGTTCAGTCGAGCCCTCGGTTATGGTAGCCAACGCCCTGCCCTCCTGAAAAGGCAAAGGCTCAAGGTGGGCTACCAAGCGGTCTTCATGTCCGAGTAGATCGAACAGATTCATCCCCCTCTAATGAACAATTCGTCCTTCTGAGGTGGTGGTGATCATCAGCCCACGAGTGGCCAGGTGATCCTCAGCCCCCCGACATGCGGTGGCCTCAGAACCTCCAGCCTGGAGCAAAAAGTCCAAGTCTTTTTCCAACTCGGAAAAAGGAACAGTAGTGACAGACTCTGCCTCGGTTTCCCTGGCAGAATAAAAAAACGGCAATTCACTGAGATTATCGACGAAATTGTCGAGCCTCTCGGGGAGTGTCTTTAGCTTGATGGTGTCGTCGACGATGTGCCGATGAAAACCGCCTACGCCGTTAGCGATGCAGACCCACGAGCCAAAAATGAAGGTTGTGCCCTCAGGGAGCACGGGATTGGGGAACTTGAAAATTGCCATCGAGTTCTCCAGCGGATCTCTGATGCGCACCCCTACCTGGTGCGCAAGCTGTCGGGTTTTATCCGGCTGCCCACCGTGGGGTATACCTAGGGTGGTAGGTTTTGGGTTGGGATGCGCCGAGATCAGGAACTCGAAGGTGCAGACAACACAAGATTTAGACAGGTTCAGGCCACAATATGCGTAATGCCCTATGTCCTGTATGATGGTTTGTATTGCCTTGATGTTGATCTGGTGATCTTATGTTTTGAGGGGGTCCCTGCCCGCCCTTATATATCCGGGGGGACAGGGTTACATGAATCCTAGTCTGATACTAGCTTAAGAATCGTATTCAAGTACAACTCGAGTAGTTTTCTTCTGTATCGACTAGTTCTACTCCGCATGCGGGTAGAATACAACATAAACAAGGTACAGGACACGTCCTATCCCCTTAGCCCAATACAGACTCCTTGATGTACGCAGCCCCGTGGCCCCGAGTCTGACACATTGGTAAGACCAAAGGACATAACCAGATATTCAAAGAGTCCATATCTGGTGGAGAAAGCTGTTTTTGGAATATCACTTGGCCTAATCTTTATCTGATGATACCCAGAGCGAAGGTCAATTTTGGACAATATCTTGGCTCCGGCTAACTGATCAAATAGGATATCAATGCGGGGAAGAGGATACTTATTCTTAATAGTAACCGCATTGAGGGGGCTATAGTCAACACATAGTCTAAGACTGTTATCCTTTTTCTTAACAAACAAAGAATGGCATCCCCAAGGTGAAGCACTTGGGTGAATATAACCTTTATCAAGGAGTTTCTGAAGTTGAATTTTCAACTCTGCTAGTTCATTAGGCGGCATACGATAGGGTCTCTTAGAAATGGGGGCTGTGCCAGGTTGTAATTCTATGACAAATTCAACATCTCTATCTGGAGGCATTCCGGGTAATTCGTCCGGAAAAACATCTGGGTACTCACACACAACAGGAATATCCTCTAACTTGATCCCTTCTATGGCATACACACAAGAGCTGATATACTCCCATTGTGGAAGATGAAGGATGGTATGTCCATATTCCGGGGAATTTATCTCAACTATTCGAGAAAAGATATCTAGAGATACCCGATGTCTGGCCATCCAATCCATACCTAGGAGAATATCCATTCCTTCTAGGTTTAATGAAATTAAGGTTGTTCTTATTAAAGTGCTACCCATCTGGATTGGTACACCTCTACAAATTTGACTTGATGCAATTCTACCTCCAGGGGTTGTTATCATATAGGTTCTATCAGTGGGGTAGAAATCCAAACCTATTTTGGTCCCAAACCTTGTACTGATAAAACTATGGGTTGTGCCAGAACCAACAAGTATAATAGCAGGGTGATGGTGTAGAGTGGATGTACCCGTCATCACTAGTGCACCTTCCGGAAGTTCCGACAGCGTAGTGAAATTTACTCTTCCTTGATGGACTTGCATAACCTACGTCTTGCCTTTGTTCTTGGGGATGGAGTTGGAGGCCTGTCCGGGGAATGTTTTCCTTAGTAGTGGGTAGTCTTTAACAAAATGCGTCGGACTACCACAGTTGAAACATCGATTTATGTTATTCCCTTGAGTAACCTGCGGAGGGTTCGGTCTTGGACCGAATTGTCGTTGCTGCTGCAAAGGTTGAGGCACTGGTGGCCTATTGAATCGGGGCTGCTGAGGAGGTCTAGCTACCCATCTGCCTGCTGGAACATTTTGGGGCGGAGCTCGAGGAACTGGGTTCTGGACTAACCGATACCTCAAAGATTGTAACTTTGAGGGTCCAGGCGATACTTTCTGCCTTTTCTCAGCATGATGTGCTGAAATACAATCTTCTTGGGTAATGGCCATGTTGACCAATTCATTGAAGTTGTCAGCCCTAACCAGATTCAAGCGTTCCTTCAGCTTGGTATTCAGTCCGCGATGGAATCGATCTCTTTTCTTGGCATCCGTGTCAGCATGATAGCCTGCATACTGGCACAGGTGATTGAAAGCCTGTGTGTATTGAAGTACAGTGCGGTTTCCTTGGGTCAGTGCCAAAAATTCATTGAGCTTTCGCTCAATGAGTCCTTCCGGGATATGGTGTGACCTAAAGGCGGTTTTGAATTCTTCCCAGTTGACAACATGTCCATCCGGTTGCATAGCATAGTAGTTGTCCCACCAAATGCGAGCATTACCACGGAGCTGTTGGGCTGCGAAGAGAGTTTTGTTTGCTTTGGAGCATGGGACAGAGAGTAATGCAAACTTGGATTCAATGGTACGGAGCCAGGCATCTGCATGAAGGGGTTCATCAGTCTTATGGAAGAGCGGGGGCTGCGTACTGAAAAATCCTGATAACCAGCCGATGATTGTTCTTCACGTCCACGTTGTGGAGAACGGAACTAATGTTGCTGGGCCTGCACTAGCATGTTCAGAAGTTCGGTCTGACGGGCCATCACTTCCGCTAGATTTGGCGGTGGCGGAGGTGGGTGTTGTGATCCACTAGCCTGGTCTGGTATGAATCCCTCCGGGGTTCCGCGCGTAGCGCCGACCATCTGAAATATAGAAGTTGTCCATTAGCATTCACCAATACTTGCTTCTAATTTCAGAAACTATATGGTACCAAAATAACACATACTGAAACAGTGCCGGGTAATAAATCCAAGTCACAAAGTATTAACTCAACAATCCAAACAGTAACTCAGATTTACATTAGCACTGAAACTTATTCCATCTTATATTACATTGTTTCTCACTACAAACCAAACCGTACATAGGTTTGCCACATATACTACAACAAGTGACTTGTTGGTCATCTAACTACTCACTCCCATGTCACACTAAGTTACACTATATACACCTAGGATGTCGTCAACTCCAACGAACTAAGGATCATTGAGGTTGCCCACGGATGACTGACTGCCAGAAGAGGAATGATGAGGACTAAGAACAGGATCTCCATGCTCAGAGTCGATCTCGGAGACTCCTTCGACTTCTTCAGGGTCTTCTTCTTCTTCTTCACTCTCAAACTCATCAACAATGGGCTGCACTGGTTGCTCATGAAGCATGTTGATATGGTCAATAGCTTGGCCAAGATTAAGGTTGAGCTCGTGAACTTGTTCCTGGAGGAAGTCAATGACAGTGTCGCGCTGGACAATGAGAGCATCACTCTCAACAATCTGTTCTTCTCGATGCTGAATGGTTTCTTCCCACTGAGTAATAACCTCTTCCTTGGCCGTGACAGTGGCTTGGAGTTCCTCAATCTGCGTATTATGCCGGCCAATCTGATTATGATACTCTTGGGCTATATTGGTCAATCGATATATACCGTGCTGCTGAAGTGTCTGGTAGCGGTACTATGCATTCATGAATCTGACCGCGGTGCGTAGAGTCTCTCCGGCCAGACTTCCTAATAAGTGGTCACAGTATGTCACCCTGAAAGTCCATTCTGGGTCACGAGAATCCATTGCAGGAAATAAGCCGATAGGATGTCCTGCAACTTCCTCAGGATGTTGATCACAGAAAATGTGGATAGCTTCCATAGCTGCCGCTTCAAAGGTATCGGCGAGGCGATGACCAATCACATTAACTTCAATAGGTTGCCACAGAGATAAAGTAGGGTGCGGAGGAACAGTCATCTTCACCCTGCAACGAGGAATGCCTTCTTCATCATACTCTATTCCATCATAAGGTGGAGGCTCGGTGTAACCAAACATCTGAAGAGACTCCCACAAAAGACGAGGAAAACCCTCCTAATGCAAGGCATTGGTATGAGCGTGTCCTGCGGAATCCCAAAAGAACCTTGGAAGCTCTGCCATCTGAAACAAGGATTCAAATTGTGAGATTACAAGTTTTCAACCATACACCTTGAGAAGACTGCGGAAAAATGTGAGTTAGACTTATGGAATGACTGGAATGCAGCTATCCGGCTAAGAACTCACAAGGTAAAAGAAACAAAATAATCTATTCTAATAACAGAATCTGAAAATCGGAGGATTGTTCTAGATCTTGAGAATGAAACGATAAAGGCCAAAACATTAAACCCTGAAGTGGAACTTTTAATTCTGCCAGCTCATTGGGTGGCATACGTTAGGGTCTTTTAGAGATGGGGGCTGTACCGGGTTGTAACTCTATAATAAACTCAATATCCCTATCAGGAGGCATCCCGGGCAAATCATCCGAAAAAACATCTGGGTACTCACATACGATAGGGATGTCCTCAAGCTTGATCCCTTCTATGGTATAAACGCAGGAATCGATATATTCCGGCTATGGAAGATATAGAATAGTAGCCTTGTAATCAGGTGAGTCTATCTCAACCACTCGGGAAGAGATATCTAATGATACTTGGTGTCTAGTCATCCAATCCATACCAAGTAGGATATCCATTCCTTTTAGGTTTAGCAAAATAAAATCTGTCTTTATCAGGTTGCTACCCTGTGGCAGAACCAACCTGAATTACACCGGCTCAAGTACGCAAGTCCTCTCTCAAGGGCTCCAACGTGCTTCAAACGGTGTAACCCCTTGGCCTGTCGGGTAGCGTCCCGATAAACCACCGATACAGGATCAAATAAGGTTACCTCACACGAAGATGAGTCCAGAGATACAGTCACCATCATATTTTACATCATAGAGAATTACATTACAAGAGTTTCCAAAAGTAGTACGAAGTTCCAAATTAGAAAAGTTATTACAAACTGTTAAAGTCATGGTTTTTGGCAGCGGAAAACATACGCGACGATTTACACACGTCGTCAAGACGGATGTCATGCTAAGCCCAGGCACGACATCACTCGGTATCATCAGGGTTGGCCGGGGACGGATCACACTCCACGGACCAACCATTAGGCAGAGCATAGGGCCATGGCATGGTAAGAGTAGGGTCCTCAAAGACATTACCTGAAAAATATATAACTAGCAAGACTGAGTATACTAATACTCAGCAAGGCTTACCCGGGATTGGGTATACTTTAGCCCGTAACTAGACTCATGAAGGCATTGTAAGACTCTGGGTTTATTTTCAGCTGAAAAGCAACAAATAGTATAACCTACTTTCAAGTTTTAGCTTTCAGATTCTAGCTTGATTAGCCATTCTAGGTAAGCACCTATACTAAACAAGCAAGATAAAGATTATCATCCATCAAGATTATTCCATCAACAATTACACTTTTTACTCGATGTGGCAAAAGGGATAAGCAGTCTCAATCTTCATCAGAAGCGGATGATTCTGAATCGAATTTAACCTTGCAAGGTAGACCTAACTCACACGCTTGGAACATCCAACGATAGTTCCGAAGCAACCGTTTCTCTCATATTCCGGGTTATGGATCAGGGCCACCACAAGCGACTGCAGGACCGTACGCACACAAATTGTGCAGGACATACGTCTGTAGCGCGACTACAAAACCCGTATTCCTGTCTGCCATGCAGAACGTACTCCCACATGTCGGTGCGTGCAAACATAAAATAAAAGTCGAGTGGTGGAGACAAGTCCATTTGCCGGGCCATTCGGGTACTAGGCTTACTGCTTACCATATTTCGCGGCATGTGGCTAGTACTTTCAAACGCTTAGCCACCACTACCACACATTTCGACCTTAACCACTTTTGACAAAATAGACAGGGTAAACCTCCAGGTCATGATACAGCACATGACCCTGTCCATCATCCTTATAGTGGTTGCAGAATTGTAAACAAGCAACTCCTATATCGCGCGAGTGACAGGGAATCACCCGACTTTTACCGGTCCTATTTAGCAGAGCATCTAAGTGATAAGGACTCGGGTACATTACATTGGATTCCTAAGATCTTATGCAACTAGGGTTTCATTGCAACTCCTAGACGTAATGCAAGATATATAATATAATAATGAGATTGTAGTAATTTGAAATACTGGGATGTGCATCGGGGCTTGCCTTTACTGGTGGGACTAAAGTCAGTAAAGTTAAGATCTTCTGAACTTTGGTTCGGGGCTTCCGATAATCCTTTGGTGACATTCACTTGGTCTTCAGAAACATTCTCCGCAGACTCCAGGGAGATCTTGTAGGTACCGGCTACGGAAGTAGTCATATCTACATGCAATGCAACATTACATTCAAAGTGTGCACATAAAACTATCTTACTTCACAATAAAGTTGCAATCCAACACTCATTCAACATACTACTCACGTAACAACTCAAAAAGATCTGAAGCTAAACTTAGATAGAGCATTAGGTGGACAACTAATTAAGATCGGCTATTTGTTCAAGATTACAACAAAGCCGATTGGAAAACAACAGGGTTTTAGCCGATAGAATCGGTAAAGGAGGGAACCATCTACGTAGTATTAGGAAATCTGCTGATTTCTATTTGGAAGGGAAATCGGCATGAGTAGTTTCCATATTTGAGTAGAAAAGCTTAGCCGATTTGGGTTCACCTGAGGTCAAATCGGCTGATATGGAGAGGAACGTTGAAGGTACAGTATTTCAAGGAAGGATCTTGCCGATTGGATTATCAGCATGTCTTTGGTCTATCTAATTGGTTGGTGTATTGGTCTTGGCCTTAACCGATGAGGATGCATCAGGTTTAGCCGATTGATGTGCTTTGGTCGTGTCTAACAGAGGCGTGTCTACTGTGTTAGCTTACTGATCTAGGGTTGTGTACTTTGGTCTGGGTAGCCGATTGGTAGGTGTATCGGTTTCCTGATTGATCGATGAAAACATCGATCACTTTAGCAGAGGGATGATTCCTAAAGCAGGTGTGTCTTAACTGAGATGTGCTTAAGTGTTGTCCTAGGTAACTAGATGTGGTTGTACCGGTTTGATTACGTTAGCACAACAATTGAGTGACGTACAGCCGATTGGAGTATGGTTGAGGGTATGTGACGATAGGTAGATAGTCAATCTCTCAGTCGATAAATTGGCTGATAGAAGTGTGTGGATGAAGATGGGAAAACTATGGATTGATTGGCCATAACTGTAACATTCCTGTAATTAGAATATAGACACTAGGTATTAGTGTGTTGTATTAAGGTTTGTACAGAGAACTAGGGGTGTATTTGTAAATTATGAATTTTATAAGTCCTTATGTACAATTGTGTGAAAATGTTCTTAAATGTCAAATTCAAATGACTATAGAAAAGAAAAGTACAAATACTAGGTTAAAACATAAAAGAAATAGACTTTGTATGAAACTAAGGGCCTATGTGTAATTAACACAAATATAAGGGTTACATATGAAATGGTTGGAATATAAAAGTCAAATTCATCTTTACTTAAGGACTAATGTATAAAAACACAAGCAATCATGACATTCCAGGAAAATGAGTAAACATACCCAAAGTTTGAACAAATTAATTGAATAAAGACAAAAGTAATTTAAATTCCACCCTTATTCATAAACTTAACTTAAAGAGTTGTAAACCTTTAGTTTCTAAACCCAAGCCCTAAAGCAATGTTGTAGAGTTTGAAAAACTCTACAACTTTCATGTTGAGCACTTTTTCATTTGACCTTTGTAGCAGTGAGAATTTTTAGTTTACTGAGAGGTCCCTGAATTTTTTTGGAAATCACGAACAAGTCCTTCTGACTCCTGCCTGCTTCTTCTACCTCTGCCACCGCTGCTTCCCCCTCTGCTCCGCTCTGCCTCCGCCGCTGACCGCCGGCACAGGACCCCGAGCTCCACCTCCAGCTTCTACACGTGCCCATGTGTCGCCCCTTGCTTCCCCCGCCGCTGTCCCCTCCCTTCCTGGCCACGCGCGCGCGCGCCACGACGACCCCGAGCCTCTGCCGGCCGCCACCTCCTCGTCGTCGTGGACAGCCCACCGCCGCGCCTTAACTTCCTCTCTCTCGCGCGCAGCAGCATTACCATCACCCCTATGTTCTATTCCTCCCATTCCAGAGCCCAATTCCGAGCGCTCGATCCACATTCCTCCGCTGCCGTCTCCTCTAACTCCGGCCGCGCTCGGCACCGCCGTGGGCAACCCATCCCACGCTGTTTCACGCCACCACCGTGCTCTAGCCTGCACCACATCACCCCTACGACGCTCCCCGACCTATCAATTGGGTTCCTAAGGCCTTACATTGGCTTCCCGACGAGCTCCCCGAGCTTTTCCGTCGCCGCCGTGTCTGTCCATCATGGAGCTCCCTCTTCCGGCCTCTCCTAACCCCTGTTGACCCTGGCCTGAGCTCCACCACATTCCCAGGCAGCTCCCCGACCGCTCCACCGTCCTCCAAAGGCACTGAAGTACTGCCCCACCAATCCACCTCGCCGCCGGCTGCAGGCCTCCGTCGCGCCACCGCCCCAAGCCATCTCCCTTCAATCCCGAGCTCGCACAGGTGCGCATGGGACCCTAGTTGCTTCCCCGCCCCTCTGCCCTCACCACCGGCGCTCGCCGTCGCCGGAGCAAGTCGGTCAACGCCGGGCTTCTACCTTGACCGAGGGGGAATTGGGGGAAGGACTTCGGGTTAGAAGAATCAAAAATCCAGGGGGTTATGTGCATAGCTTTAGACTCAGAGGAATAGTAACTGAAGGACCTCTTGTGTAATTTATGCTGTCAACTTAGAAATGCTATAACTATTAGAGGAAAATTCATAAAAATGCAAACCAAATTTTGTTGGAATCCTTAGATAAAGATCTACAATATTACTTAAAGGATCAACTTCAGTTTCGGAATGTTTGACAATCTAATTTAATTGTTAAGTTTAGTTACTTGTAGGCTTAGGAAATGCATAGTAATTCATAGAAAAATGATAAAATGGTAAAACCAGTGATGTTAATTTTCTTTTAACATGTAGAATTGAAGAAAAATAATTATCCTAGTATTCCAGTATTATTTCCTTAATGTACAAATATTAATTAGAAATAATGTGTAGTTCACTTTATATATTTAATAATTACACATTTAAATGCTCAAAAATCATGGAAATATTTTAGGGTACTGTTCCTTAATAGTATAACATGTGATTAAATTTCCAACCAAGGGTTAGGTGTCAAACAAATTGGACATAGTTTATGTAGTCCATAATATAATAGTAACTTAAAGTTCATATAAACAATTAGTGTAATCACTGAATAAGGCCATTTAATCTAGTTGTTAAGAACTACCCCAACCAGTTGCCCCATGCCACTAGTTAGATACTTAACGTAGTTGAGTTTGCTGTTTAATGTATCTAAGTAAGATAGTACTCGATAAATGACTGCCCAGTGCAGGATAGTCAGGTTATTTGCTTCAATGTAATGTTCTTTTGTTTGGATTGCAACTTTACTGTGAAATAACATAAAAATATATGCATTCCATAACTTGTACCTTTGCATCTCATATAGACTCGACCGCTCTCGCTGACGGAGATTATCAGCTGATTCCGGAACAAGAAGGAGGTTATTCTGAAGACCCCGGGAATCTCGTCGCGGATTTCTCTGAAGCCCCGAACCAAGGTTCGGAAGAAAATAATTTGACTAACCCCAGCCCCACCAGCGAAGGCAAGCCCCGGACATAACCCCTACTTTATTACACTGCAATCTATACTATTTCTATATATATCTTTATGCATGAGGTTCTTAGGAGTTATTTGGAAACCTTAGTTGCATAATTCCAGGAACCTATGTACTGAACACTAGAATTTGAGTCCGAATAGCTGCTCTGCTTATAGGACCGGTAGAAGTCGAGTGATTTCTTGTCACTCGCGCGATATAGGAATTGTAATGTTTACATCCATGTTATCACTATAAGGATGACGGACGGGAGTCTTATGAGGTATTATGATTGAGATGATACCCCGTCTGTGTTGTGGAACTTGATAAGGCCGCAGTGTGTGGTAGCGGTGGTTAAGCGTTTGAAAGTACTAGCCACATGCCGTGAAATATGGTAAGCGGTAAGCCTAGTAACCGATCGGCCCGAGGAGTGGACATACCCCCCACCACATGTATTTGGTTCTTTTGGTTACTCTGTTCGACATGTAGGAATACGTGTTGCTGGGCAACCAGGAGTACGGGTTTTGTAGTCGCGCTATAGACGTACGTCCTGCACTTTGGAAGTGCGTATGGTCCTGCAGTCGCTTGTGGTGGCCCTGATCCACGAGTCGGAATGAAAGGCAAACGGTTGCTTCGGAACGACCCTTTGGTGTTCCAAGCGAGTGAGTTAGGTTTACCTTGCAAGGTTTGAATCTCGATTCAGGAATCGTCCGCCTCTCACGATGAATGAGACTGCTTACCCCCTTTGCCACATAGAGTAACAAGAGTAACTGTATGGCTATCAAAGATGATGATTGGCTAAAAATTATACCATGCTTGCTTAGTTGTAGGTGCTTATCTAGAATGAATAATCACATAGAACTTGAAAGCTAAAAGTTGACATTAAGGATCTACTCTTTAATGCTTTCCAGCTGAAAACTCTAACCAAAGCTAAAAGCCTTCATAAGTCTAGTTACATGGCTAAGTATACCATAAGATGGGTAAGCCTTGCTGAGTATTAGTATACTCAGCCTTGCTTTTGTTGATCTATCTCAGGTAATATCACTGATGAGCCAGCTTTCATTACACCGTGGCCCTACCCCTTGCCTGATGGTTGGTCGGTGGAGTGGGATCCGTCCCCGACCAACACCGATTCCCCCGAGTGATATCATGCCAGGGCTAGCATGATATCTGTAATAACGACGTGTACAATGTTTACGCTTTTCAAACTCCGCTGTTTTATCTTAAGACTTAAACCTGTTTTGTAATAATCTCCTTAGTGGGAACAAATGATGCTTTGTATACTTTTTTAATATATCATCCTGTGATGTAAAGTGTATTGGCTTTTATATCTCTAGACTCACCTTCGTGTGAGGTACCTTGTTGGATCCTGTGTTCGGTAGTTTATCGGGACGTTACCCGACAGGCCAAAGGCTTATACCGTTTGAAGCACGAGGTAGCCCTCAAGGGAGGACTCGCGTACTTGAGCCGGTATAATTTAGGTTGGTTCTGCCACAGCTGATATCAGAGCTAACAAGTGTACTCTGGAGATATAATTAGCCCTAAAAGTAATTTATAGTATAAAATTTGATTAATCAAGTATTTGCGAACTACGTTGGATTCGTTAAGGTTTATGTATAGTAAGTAAAGCCCTAGGGTAATGTTATTAAGGGAATTAGAGGTGGCTGTAATATATATATGCTATCAAACTCTTCTGCAATAAGCATCCGACTGAAGTTGCCGCATATCCTATTGGTTTATTTCCTACCATAGATCCTGATAATTCGGAATGGAATTTTCGGACAGAGCATCATGGTCATATGCTAGGAGATCTGGCTGAAGAAACCGTCCGTATTATTACCAGGTTCATGGATGTGCAACATCATTACCAGATTCTACTGCGTCACGGTATGAATCAGATAACTGGTGTGGCTCAAAGCCACTATCGGAATGCTGACCGCCAAGTGACCCAAATAGTGGAATTACAAGCTTTGGTGACTCAGAAAGATGAAATCATTGCAGCAAGGGATGAAATCAATGAGAGTGATCATATTATCACTCAGCGTGACACTGTTATTGAGTTCCTACAGGCACAAATTCATGATCTGATACTTGTGGCTGATGATGCCCAGGCTCACATTGAGGAACTGCAGCAGCAACCGATACTTCCCGCTATACCCATAATGCCTGAAGCAGAAGAAGAAGATCCAGAAGAGATTGAGGGTGTTTCAGAGATTGACTCAGAGCATGGAGATCATGTTCTTAGTCCCTATCACTCTCCCTCTGGCAGCCAATCTTCTGTAGGCAACTTCGACGATTTTTAGCTTAGCAAAACGTCGACTATCGCGATGTAACTTATGGGGAGTGTAATAACTTAGGAAGTATGTAACTTAGCTAGATCTCATGCCATTTGTTGTAACATAGATGGTCTGCTTAGAGATCTTTCGGATGGGTGATGTGGAGAACAATCGGAACCAGTGTTGTAATATAAGTTTCCTATTTTATCATCCTGTTCATTATCCTTATGATTCTGAAATGAGATGATTGAATGGAGTATGTGCATTGTTTATCAAAGTCATTTATCTTCTGAAATTGGGAGTAAGGCTATATGGTTAATGATGGACATCTCCTTTGTTTCAGATGGTTAGAGCCACGCGCGGAACCCCAGAAGGTTTCCGGGCAGATCAGGCTAGCGGTTCCCAACAACCGCCACCACCACCTCCTAACCTTGCCGAAGTTATGGCTCGGCAAACTGAGCTGCTTAACTTGCTGGTTCAAGCACAACAGAACCAGCAACATCAACAGTTCCGAGGAGGTCGTGATTACCGCAATCCTCCCGTGGCCAGTTATCAGGACTTCATCAGTACCCAGCCTCCGTTTTTCAGTAAGGCTGAAGAACCCTTGGATGCCGACGCTTGGCTCCATATCATTGAATCGAAGTTCGCTCTATTGACAATACCTTGTGCGGACTCAAGCAAAGCTTCCTTTGCCGCCCAGCAACTCCGTGGTGCTGCTCGGATCTGGTGGGATAATTTCAACGCCATGCAACCGGCAGGGCATGTTATCACCTGGGATGAATTTCGGGCAGCCTTTAGAGCACATTATATTCCGGAGGGATTGCTGGAGCGAAAGTTGAATGAATTCCTGGCTCTTACTCAAGGCACCAGTACAGTCCTGCAGTACGCACAGAATTTCAATCATCTGTGTCAATATGCGGGATATCATGTGGATAACGATGCCAAGAAACAAGATCGTTTCCGTCGAGGCCTTAATACCAAGCTCAAGGAACGCCTGAATCTTGTGAAGGCTAATACTTTCAGTGAGCTGGTTAATATGGCCTTAACTCAAGAAGATTGCATCATAGCACACCATGCTGAGAAGAAGAGGAAGACTCCTACTGGACCCTCGAGTGCTCAATCACCGAGGTATCGGGTTGTTCCCAATACACCGTTCAGAGCACCGCAGCGGAATGCCCCAACTGGTAGATTGGTTTTCAGGCCACCTCAACAGCAAGGAAGGTACAGACCTCCTGTTCCTCCGCAACAACCGCAACAATCTGGCCCACGGCCAAATGTTCAACAAGTGCCACAGAGAGGCAGCAATTATTGCTGTTTCAATTGCGGGAGTGCGGATCATTTTATCCGAGATTGTCCGCGGCCCAAGAAACCTAATCCAGGGCAAAGCTCTACTCAAGGTAACCAGAACAAGGGCAAGACACCAATGATGCAAGTTCGGCAAGGACGAATTAACTTCACCACCCTTGCAGAACTTCCAGATGGAGCTCCCGTCATGTCGGGTACATTTTCTATTCACCACAAACCAGTTGTTACTTTATTTGATTCCGGAGCAACACATAGCTTTATTAGTAACAACTGTGGTACCCGGATAGGACTTGATCCTTGTTTCACTCAAGGGGCATATATGATCTCTACCCCTGGAGGAAAAATCACCTCCAACCAAATGAGTAGAAATGTGCCACTTCAGTTAGGTAGTAAAGAGATCAAAGCTGATTTGGTTTTACTCAGTTTAGAGGGTATTGATGTTATACTTGGGACAGACTGGATGACTAAGCATCGAGTCCAATTAGATATCTTTTCCCGAGTTGTTGAAATTGATTCACCATACTATGGGATTACCACCCTTTATTTGCCTCAACCAGATTGTCTACATCCTTGCACTTATGCTATCACAGATATCAAAGTCAAGGATATTCCGATAGTATGCGAATACCGCGATGTCTTTCCAGACGACTTGCCTGGAATGCCACCAGATAGAGACATTGAGTTTATCATTGAACTTCAACCGGGCACTGCTCCAATTTCCAAGAGGCCGTATCGCATGCCTCCAAATGAATTAGCAGAACTGAAAATTCAACTCCAAGATCTTCTTGACAAGGGATATATACGTCCAAGTGCTTCACCTTAGGGTTGTTCTGCTCTCGTTGTCAAGAAGAAAGACGATAGTCTGAGGCTATGTGTCGATTATCGCCCACTCAATGCGGTTACTATCAAAAATAAGTACCCTCTTCCCCGCATTGACATTTTGTTTGATCAGCTAGCCGGAGCTAAGGTCTTCTCTAAGATTGACTTACGCTCTGGTTATCATCAGATTAAAATCAGGCCTAGTGACATTCCAAAAACAGCCTTCTCGACCAGATATGGACTTTATGAATATCTGGTTATGTCATTTGGACTCACTAATGCACCGGCATATTTCATGTATCTCATGAATTCCGTATTTATGCCGGAACTTGATAAATTCATTGTGGTCTTCATAGATGACATTCTGATATACTCCAAAACCAAAGAAGACCATGCTAATCATTTACGTGTCGTTCTTCAACGACTACGTGATCATCGCCTTTATGCCAAATTTTCGAAATGTGAATTCTGGCTGGATAGTGTGAAATTTTTGGGACATACTATCTCTAGTCGAGGCATATCGGTTGATCCAACCAAAGTCCAAGAGGTTATGGACTGGAAACCTCCAACTTCAGTTCATCAAATTCGAAGTTTCCTTGGATTGGCGGGATATTATCGCCGATTCATTCCAGACTTCTCCAAGATAGCCAAACCAATGACTGAGCTACTTAAGAAAGAAGTTAAATTCCGCTAGGACGATAAGTGTGAGGAAGCATTTCATACCTTGAGACAACTTCTGACGACTGCTCCTGTATTAGCTCAGCCAGATAATACTCAGCCTTTTGATGTCTATTGTGATGCTTCTGGGATTGGCCTTGGTTGTGTCCTTATGCAAAACAACCGGGTTATTGCTTATGCATCCCGAGCACTTCGGACTCATGAGCAGAATTATCCAACACATGATCTTGAATTAGCAGCAATTATCCATGCTCTCAAGATCTGGAGACATCATCTTATGGGTGCTAAGTGTAATATCTACACTGACCATAAGAGCCTCAAGTATATTTTCGCTCAAGCTGACCTAAATATGAGGCAAAGGCATTGGTTGGAATTGATTAAAGACTATGATCTTGAGGTATACTATCATCCGGGCAAAGCTAATGTGGTTGCGGATGCACTTAGCCGCAAGTCACATTGTCACTGCTTATCCGTATCCACCTTTAGTGACACTCTTTGCCATCAGATGAGAAAACTCAATTTAGAGATCATTCCTCAAGGTAGTCTGAATCTGCTATCCATTGAGTCTAATCTTCGAGATAAAATCATCATGTCCCAACTTCATGATGAGGGTGTCAAAATTATCAAATCCAAGCTATCTCTAGGAGAAGCCAAATATAAATATTTTTGCACTGACCATCAAGGAATCCTGTGGTTCAACAATCGCATTGTTGTACCTAAAGATCATCAACTTCGCAAGCAAATCCTTGATGAAGCACATTTGTCCAAATTCTCTATTCATCCTGGTAGCACCAAGATATATCAAGACCTACGACAACATTTTTGGTGGACCAGAATGAAAAGAGAAATTGCCAAATATGTATCCAAGTGTGATACGTGCCAGAGAGTTAAAGCTAGCCATTTAAAAGCCTCTGGTACGCTTCAGCCATTACCCATTCCGTCATGGAAATGGGAAGACATTAGCATGGATTTTATTGTCGGTCTTCCCAACACATCTCAAAAGCATGACTCCATATGGGTGATCGTTGATAGACTCACAAAAACAGCTCATTTTCTTCCTATGCATACCACTTACTCTGCTAAGAAGTATGCCGAAGTCTATCTGGACCAAATTGTTCAATTACATGGGGTTCCAAAAACCATCATCTCTGATCAAGGGCCCCAATTTATTGCACGGTTTTGGGAGCAATTGCAATCAGCTCTAGGGACCAAATTGATTCGAAGCTCTGCGTATCATCCCCAGACTGATGGGCAGACTGAGCGAGTTAATCAAATTCTTGAAGACATGCTCCGAGCTTGTATTATTCACTATGGTACAAGTTGGGACAAGTGCCTTGCTCTAGCTGAATTTGCTTACAACAATAGTTATCAAGCTAGTCTTCAAATGGCTCCTTTTGAAGCGTTATATGGTCGCAGATGTCGAACTCCTTTGAGTTGGTCAGAGACCGGTGAACGCAAAATCTTCGGACCACACCTAGTTGTTGAAGCCGAAGATAAGGTTAAAATTATCCAATCTAATCTTAAAACCGCTCAGTCTAGATAGAAGAGCTACGCAGATAAGAGGAGGAAACCTCTGCAATTCCAAGTAGGAGATTTTGTCTATCTCCGAGTATCTCCTACCAAAGGCATCCAATGTTTCGGCATAAAGGGGAAGTTAGCACCTCGATATGTCGGACCCTTTGAAATTCTCAATGTTTGTGGCCCAGTGGCTTACAAACTTCGCCTTCCGTTTCAATTGGCTGCTATCCATGATGTCTTCCATGTTTCTCAACTTAAGAAGTGTGTCAAAGTACCCACAGAAATCGTTGAGACATGTACCCTCGAGATTGAACCCGATCTATCGTACATCGAACAACCTCTTCGAATCCTGGATACCAAGGAAAGACTCACCAGAAGAAGGGCAGTTAAGATGTACAAAATCTTATGGGATCATCACACCGAGGAAGAAGCGACTTGGGAAACAGAGTCTTATCTTCAACGGAATTTCCCAGACTTCCTTCAAGCCAATCCCCAAATCTAATCATCCGCTTCTGCTCAGCTTCGGAATCTCGGGATGAGATTCTTTTAAGGGGGGAAGGCTGTAACATTCCTGTAATTAGAATATAGACACTAGGTATTAGTGTGTTGTATTAAGGTTTGTACAGAGAACTAGGGGTGTATTTGTAAATTATGAATTTTATAAGTCCTTATGTACAATTGTGTGAAAATGTTCTTAAATGTCAAATTCAAATGACTATAGAAAAGAAAAGTACAAATACTAGGTTAAAACCTAAAAGAAATAGACTTTGTATGAAACTAAGGGCCTATGTGTAATTAACACAAATATAAGGGTTACATATGAAATGGTTGGAATATAAAAGTCAAATTCATCTTTACTTAAGGACTAATGTATAAAAACACAAGCAATCATGACATTCCAGGAAAATGTGTAAACATACCCAAAGTTTGATCAAATTAATTGAATAAAGACAAAAGTAATTTAAATTCCACCCTTATTCATAAACTTAACTTAAAGAGTTGTAAACCTTGAGTTTCTGAACCCAAGCCCTAAAGCAATATTGTAGAGTATGAAAAACTCTACAACTTTCATGTTGAGCACTTTATCATTTGACCTTTGTAGCAGTGAGAATTTTTAGTTTACTGAGAGGTCCCTGAATTTTTTGGAAATCACGAACAAGTCCATCTGACTCCTGCCTGCTTCTTCTACCTCTGCCACCGCCGCTTCCCCCTCTGCTCCGCTCTGTCTCCGCCGCTGACCGCCGGCACAGGACCCCGAGCTCCACCTCCAGCTTCTACACGTGCCCATGTGTCGCCCCTTGCTTGCCCCGCCGCTGTCCCTTCCCTTCCTGGCCTCGCGCGCGCGCGTCACGATGACCCCGAGCCTCCGCCGGCCGCCACCTCCTCATCGCCGTGGACAGCCCACCGCCGCACCTTAACTTCCTCTCTCTCGCGCGCAGCAGCATTACCATCACCCCTACGTTCTATTCCTCCCATTCTAGAGCCCAATTCCGAGCGCTCGACCCACATTCCTCCGCCGCCGTCTCCTCTAGCTCCGGCCGCGCTCGGCACCGCCGTGGGCAGCCCATCCCACGCCGTTTCATGCCACCACCGTGCTCTAGCCTGCACCACATCACCCCTACGACGCTCCCCGACCTATCAATTGGGTTCCTAAGGCCTTACATTGGCTTCCCGACGAGCTCCCCGAGCTTTTCCGTCGCCGCCATGTCTGTCCATCGTGGAGCTCCCTCTTCCGGCCTCTCCTAACCCCTGTTGACCCCGGCCTGAGCTCCACCACATTCCCAGGCAGCTCCCCTACCGCTCCACCGTCCTCCAAAGGCACTGAAGTACTGCCCCACCAATCCACCTCGCCGCCGGCCGCAGGCCTCCGTCGCGCCACCGCCCCAAGCCATCTCCCTTCAATCCCGAGCTCGCACAGGTGCGCAAGGGACCCTAGTTGCTTCCCCGCCCCTCTGCCCTCACCACCGGCGCTCGCTGTCACCGGAGCAAGTCGGTCAACGCCGGGCTTCTACCTTGACCGGGGGGGAATTGGGGGAAGGACTTCGGGTTAGAAGAATAAAAAATTCAGGGGGTTATGTGCATAGCTTTAGACTCGGAGGAATAGTAACTGAAGGACCTCTTGTGTAATTTATGCTGCCAACTTAGAAATGCTATAACTATTAGAGGAAAATTCATAAAAATGCAAACCAAATTTTGTTGGAATCCTTAGATAAAGATCTACAATATTACTTAAAGGATCAACTTCAGTTTCGGAATGTTTGACAATCTAATTTAATTGTTAAGTTTAGTTACTTGTAGGCTTAGGAAATGCATAGTAATTCATAGAAAAATGATAAAATGGTAAAACCAGTGATGTTAATTTTCTTTTAACATGTAGAATTGAAGAAAAATAATTATCCTAGTATTCCAGTATTATTTCCTTAATGTACAAATATTAATTAGAAATAATGTGTAGTTCACTTTATATAATTAATAATTACACATTTAAATGCTCAAAAATCATGGAAATATTTTAGGGTACTGTTCCTTAATAGTATAACATGTGATTAAATTTCCAACCAAGGGTTAGGTGTCAAACAAATTGGACATAGTTTATGTAGTCCATAATATAATAGTAACTTAAAGTTCATATAAACAATTAGTGTAATCACTGAATAAGGCCATTTAATCTAGTTGTTAAGAACTACCCCAACCAGTTGCCCCATGCCACTAGTTAGATACTTAACGTAGTTGAGTTTGCTGTTTAATGTATCTAAGTAAGATAGTACTCGATAAATGACTGCCCAGTGCAGGATAGTCAGGTTATTTGCTTCAATGTAATGTTCTTTTGTTTGGATTGCAACTTTACTGTGAAATAACATAAAAATATATGCATTCCATAACTTGTACCTTTGCATCTCATATAGACTCGACCGCTCTCGCTGACGGAGATTATCAGCTGATTCCGGAACAAGAAGGAGGTTATTCTGAAGACCCCGGGAATCTCGTCGCGGATTTCTCTGAAGCCCCGAACCAAGGTTCGGAAGAAAATAATTTGACTAACCCCAGCCCCACCAGCGAAGGCAAGCCCCGGACATAACCCCTACTTTATTACACTGCAATCTATACTATTTATATATATCTTTATGCATTAGGTTCTTAGGAGTTGTTTGGAAACCTTAGTTGCATAATTCCAGGAACCTATGTACTGAAGACTAGAATTTGAGTCCGAATAGCTGCTCTGCTTATAGGACCGGTAGAAGTCGAGTGATTTCTTGTCACTCGCGCGATATAGGAATTGTAATGTTTACATCCATGTTATCACTATAAGGATGACGGACGGGAGTCTTATGAGGTATTATGATTGAGATGATACCCCGTCTGTGTTGTGGAACTTGATAAGGCCGCAGTGTGTGGTAGCGGTGGTTAAGCGTTTGAAAGTACTAGCCACATGCCGTGAAATATGGTAAGCGGTAAGCCTAGTAACCGATCGGCCCGAGGAGTGGACATACCCCCCACCACATGTATTTGGTTCTTTTGGTTACTCTGTTCGACATGTAGGAATACGTGTTGCTGGGCAACCAGGAGTACGGGTTTTGTAGTCGCGCTATAGACGTACGTCCTGCACTTTGGAAGTGCGTATGGTCCTGCAGTCGCTTGTGGTGGCCCTGATCCACGAGTCGGAATGAAAGGCAAACGGTTGCTTCGGAACGACCCTTTGGTGTTCCAAGCGTGTGAGTTAGGTTTCACCTTGCAAGGTTTGAATCTCGATTCAGGAATCGTCCGCCTCTCACGATGAACGAGACTGCTTACCCCCTTTGCCACATAGAGTAACAAGAGTAACTGTATGGCTATCAAAGATGATGATTGGCTAAAAATTATACCATGCTTGCTTAGTTATAGGTGCTTATCTAGAATGAATAATCACATAGAACTTGAAAGCTAAAAGTTGACATTAAGGATCTACTCTTTAATGCTTTCCAGCTGAAAACTCTAACCAAAGCTAAAAGCCTTCATAAGTCTAGTTACATGGCTAAGTATACCATAAGACGGGTAAGTGTAACGCCCGCGTTTTTACCCTGTCTAAATTACAGTACAAATCACTCGCTAAAAATAATTTTCAAAACTTTTCCGTCATCAAGCTCGGATCGTTCCTAAACCCTTACCGCCCAAGACACCCCTCGACCTTTCGCCGTGTGACATCTGACATTGACCGCCAGCCTTTCTCTTTTCCTCGACCCCCGCGACGTGCCGCGTGCTCAACTCCGCACTCGCGACCGTCGCCGCGAATCCCGCCGACGCAGCTCTTTCCCCTCGCGCGTCGCGTCGCACGCTCGCGACCTCGCCGCGAATCCCGCCGACGCAGGACCCTCCCCCCTCCTTCCTTTTTCTCCCCTGCTTCTCTCTTTTCCCCTTCTTCTTTCTCTCTTTCTCTTTTCTCCTTTCCTGCTCCTTCCTTCGCTCCCCTGCACGCGCAGCACAGCACCGAGCAGAGCTCGGCGCCGGTCACCACCACCACCACCACCCTCTCTCCATTGACGACGCCACAGGGACGGCCTAACCAGGCCCCTCCTCTGCGCGCGCCGTACCCCGCCGTGCCGTCTTGGCGCTCGCGTTGCCCCTGCCTGTCACGGCACCGAGCAGAGCCGGCTGCCACGCGTCGTCGCGCCACTGGCCGCTTGCCCCTGCGCCGCACACCCCCAGGCCGTCCCTCCCCGCTACATGCCACCGCCCACCCCTGCGCAGCGGCGACCGAGTGCCACCGCCGCCCCCACCGCCATTACTGGCCGCCCCCGAACTCACCGGCCTGCACCGCGCCATCCTCTCCTTCCCCCCCCCTCGCCGGCCTATAAGTACACCCCGCCGTGCCCAGCCACCGCCACAACCCTCCCCCGCAGCCCTAGCCCCCTCCCCGGCCCTGCACTGCCGCCGCCGCCCAGCCCTCCGCCCGCCGCCCCTGGCCTCCGTGGGCAGGCCGCCTCGCGCCACCCCGGCCCGTGGTGAGTAGAGGAATAGAACCCCCTCGCTTCCCTCTCCGTTTTGCCCCTGCCCCCGGCCGCCGCCGTGCCCCAGGGCCGCCGGGATTGGTGGCGCCGCCGGCCCCCATCCCCTCCCCTGTTTCTGGTGACGGGAGGAGGAAGAAGGGCACGTTTGCCCTGAGCCCCCTGCCCCTTTTGCCTATTTCCTTAAGAGCCCACCCCCCTTTTACCCCCTCTTTACAAATAAAACCCCCTGCTCATTCTATTTAGGAAATGAACCCCTCCACTACACAAGATAATTACGAATAAGTTCCTGACCCTTTTTAGAGTACCCTAGGTATTCCCGGAAATTCCAATCAAGCCCTCCCCTCCCAATAGTAATTACAAATAGGTCCTTAGACCCTTACCCCTTCCCTAAAACCCCGTTCGGCCTATTATTTTATGCGCCAAAAATCCCCCGTTTGCCCTGAAACTTTACCACGGCATTTCTAGCATAATGACGGCCGTGCCATCAAGAAATCCCCCGAAATATTCTTTCTACCATTGTTTCTTAAGTTATTTCCGATTCGGGCTTGTAGATAAAACCTTTACCTCTTTTCTTTATTGAATGTTTGTTTGTGTGTGCCGTAGATCACGAGGTGACCGAGGGAGAGCCCGTCGACGAGCAGTACTGCGAGCAAGAGTCCGAGAACCAGTGCCGTGAGCCAGAACCTGAAGGACAGTACCTCGATCAGGACTTCCTGGAAGGCTTTGTGAATGGCAAGTCCAATCCCATCCTTTGATGCATTCTTATCCTAGATTTATAAATACAACCTATTGGCCTGTTTTGTAAAATGCATTGTTTATCGCAAGACGTGGTTGGATAGCCACCCCTTGATTGCTATAACCCTACCCCGATGACCTAAGATTTGCTCGATTAGGCGTAAACTACATGTCAGAGATACTCGCTACCTATTATTCCTCTCATTATATTGTAAACCATGATTATAAGCGCTGTACTAAGAATAAGGGTACGAGTGTTATAGAAGATCAAAAATGGGATTTCGGGGAAATAAAAGAAAGGCTTAACCTGGCGGGATGGACGGCGTTTTCGGTGCGAAATGCCGCTTGCGTGCTTGTGCCTTTGTGGTTGAGCATGGTCAGGAGATGTCCGTCTGGTCGGTATAAGGATGAACTGGGGTGTCATCTTGCCTAACTCTTTTATCGTACAACCACTCGACCGTTGTGTGGGCAACGGCTTAGCATAAACCCCACTAGTTGTTCTACTAGCCAAAAAAAAAGGAGAGCGGGTGAGTAACGGGAGACCATGGAGAAGGGATACAATCTGTGTGAGTGATATTCCGGTTATGACTTCATGGATGGGTCATTAACCCCATGGTAGCTTCCGTGTTGGCTAGTTAGATTCAGCTAAGGTGAGTAATGGCTTTGTTAGGATCCGCCGCGACATTAAGGTGTTCGTAGCGCGGTACCCTACTTGTGGGTAAAGTCCGATGACACTAAAACTTGGATCCTTCGTGCAGGATCAACACTATTTAAGATTCGATTACTATAAAAATGTTTTGAGAAAGTGCTTTTATTAAATAAACCCTTGCATGTGTAAAATCTTGCTTTATCGCAAATAAACCCTAACCCCACCCTTGATATAACCTGCATGATCTCTGTTATCACCCCCTCCGCGGGTGTGGTTGGACTTGTTGAGTACCTTTGTACTCACCCTATATATATATGTGGTTTTCTCAGAGGAAGACCCGGACTACGTGATCGGAAACGACGAATAAGGGTTGTGTCCGCGCCCAACTCTGCCTGTGGTGTTGGCCCTCCGCAAGATGCTTCTGCTAGCGTGTTACTCTGAGCCCGAGTTGGATCCCGCGTGGGTCACGCTTTGGTGTATTACCATAGCTATTTTATTACTAGTTATCGTCTGTATCGAGTGCCCGCCTCCTCGGAGGTTTGTACGGTAATGTACCATCTGATGTAATAAATGTGTATCAGCCTCCTGGGACTGATTTGTATATCACATTTAAGTCTCCTCGGATGAGGGGACGCTTCAGGTGGTATCAGAGCCATAGGTTGGCCGTAGGACGTGACCCTAAGAGCGAAACCCCTTTTAAACCCTAGGGCTTGTTTTGATTTAGATATTTTTCTGCACAAACACTCACCACTGGTTTTTCTGCCCTGTTCCAGATGGCTGACAATGGATGGGTCAACGGAATCTGCCACGCAGAGCCCGGCCTTCCTAAATTATTATTGCTCAGCCTGGAACGTGTTGGGGTTATGGAACCACCAGAGTATGCCTACCGTGAATACATCTCCGGAGGCACCCTTCGGTGCGACATTATGATTTTTGTGGAGAGAAGCACCCGCTACCCTGATGTGGACCCTTGGTTCATCTCCACCGTTGGTTTCCGCTTCCCCGACACCTACCGAAGGGCCGCCCGTAAAGCCCTGCGACGGCTGCGTGTGCTTTACAGGCACCACCTTCAGCGGACCCCTATGGGATTTTTCCCACCCGTTGAGAGAAGGGGACGCACTTGGATTGCCCGGATAAGGGGACTTGGACGAGAAGAAGAAGACCTAGAAGATACGGTGTCCCACCTATCCATCTACCTTACCGGCTTGGATGCACTCTACTGCGAACAGACGGCACAACTGAGGAAGCTAATCCATGGGATTGAAAAGTTAACCCAGGAGCTGGAGGAACAACGGACAAGGGCCGCCAGCGCCGAGTATTCCTTAGCCACCCTCCAAGCCCAGATGCAAGAATACGAGAACCGCAATGGAATAGGTGGATGGATAGAGGAAGAAGAAGAAGAAGAAGAACCCATGGAAACCCACTGGGATAAAGGCACACAGACCGAAGATCGAAGCCTCCCAATAAAGAAGCGCCCTATCATGATCGAGGAAGAGTTCCCATGATAGGATTAGTGTTCCGCGCTAGAACCTTACCCTAATGACCACGTATCCATGAAAACTGTACCACCCCTGTTGTAATAATAAATATTATCTACTCTCTTTGCACCTATGCCAGATTGTTTACCCTGTCCTTATTTTCAGATGGCTGAGAATGGGTGGACCCAGGGCGTTTGCCATGAGGAACCTGGTTTTCCCCGCCTTTTGATCAACTCTCTGGAGTGCCTCGGTATTACCGAGCGCCCAAGGTACTATAGCAGGGAGTACGAATACCTCAGTACTCGTCGCTGTAGGGTGGTTCTCTCCATCGCCAGAAGCACCCGCCACCCCGACATCGAACCATGGCGAGTGACTGCCACAGGATTTCAACATCAGGATGCCTATCCCTTGGCCATCAGAAAAGCTCTCCGATACCTGTGCCGGATCTTCGAAGAGCACCTCATTCCCACACCAATGAGGCTTTTTCCTCCGGTCATCAGGACGCAAGTC
Source organism: Panicum hallii (assembly GCF_002211085.1). Taxonomy (NCBI): domain Eukaryota; kingdom Viridiplantae; phylum Streptophyta; class Magnoliopsida; order Poales; family Poaceae; genus Panicum; species Panicum hallii. Next base: position 45,951,172 of record NC_038050.1, on the reverse strand, counting down.
TGGCAGGCCCGCATGAGGAACTTGGAACGGCGCCGCCAACATGAAGACCTTTTATACCATGTGGTCGCATACCTCGTCTCCCTGGACAAGCTCTTTGACGAGCAAGCCCAAATCTTAAGGGAGCAAACCCACCGGGCTGAGCAAGCAGAGCTTGCAGTAAGGATGCACCAAATCCGGGTGGCTCAAGCCGAAGCAAGGACCGCGGCTGCTATAAGTAGCGAAGCCGTCGCTCAGGAAAGCCTCAGACAAATCCAGGATCGGCGCATGCAAGAATGGACCAACGGCGGAACACCCGTCCCGGCAATCGGGGAAACCCGAGTCCTAATCGGAACACCCATCACGGGATGGGGAGGACTTTTTAGGACCCCGCAAGCTCCACCCGAAGGTACCGAAGGGACAGCTGCAGCCACAGGAGAAGGAGCCGTCGAGCCGCCCCAGGAAAATGGGATCCTCGAGGACGACGAGGAAGAGCTACTCATCCCACTGGAAGTTCACTCTGCCCCGGAAAACGACTCGCCCCATGAGTAATGTGCCTTAGAGGTGCCCAAGGTGAAGCCGTTTCGGCCCCGAGCCTAGGATTGTGCCCACCCCTCTGTTGTGACCCTTGTACCCGGACCGTGTAGTGTGTGTGTAGCTGTATCCCCCGAGTGTTGAACCCCAGCGTAATAAATGAAAACTATTTGCACTTGATGCTTGTTAGTCTATGCGATTGCCGCAGTAGATGGAGTCTGCCTTTTTCAAAAAAAAAAAAATGTATATATATCACTTAATTTCAAATCTAAGTCTCATAAGGATTTTACCCAATCCGCAGACGGCCCCTAGGCGTAACAACAGGGCTTTCCAAAGAGGGCACATGCCACCCCAAGTACGGAGAGACAACAAGATATGCAAGGACAAGCCCCCGATCAGGAAGACCAGGAAGATCAGGAAGTGAGCCAGCGGGGAGGGGAAAGCCAAGTAGGAGCACAACATGCCCCACCCCCACCGGCCGTCGACCTGGTGCAAGTATTGAACAACCAGAACCTCTTACTGGAAGCTTTGACCAATGTCGTCACTAACCCAAGACCCCGTGAGCAGAATGCAAATGACAAACTGACAGCCTTTCTGAGGACCAAGCCGCCCACCTTTGCAGGCTCCTACAACCCCTTGGACGCAGATGACTGGCTGCGTGTTATCAAGAGGAAACTCGAACCATTTGAGCATGGAGACCGTGACAAGGTCCGTTTAGCTGCTCACCAGCTCACCGGAACTGCCTTAGCTTGGTGGGAAAACTACTGTGCAGCTGCGCAGGATGCCTCCGCTATTACTTGGAACGAGTTTGTGGATGAATTCCGTCGCTATCACATCCCAGCAGCCACCATGAAACGCAAGGCAGATGAGTTCCGTGAACTGCAGCAAGGCAACAAGTCAGTAGAAGAGTACACATACCAGTTCATAGAACTAGCTCGCTATGCACCGGAGGAAGTAGACAAGGATGAAAAGAAGCAGGATATGTTCAGAAAGGGTTTAAATGCAGAACTCAAGAAGCTGCTTTCCCCATGCATCTACCCAGACTTCAACACACTGATGAATATGGCTATCATCACTGAAAGAGCCATGGCAGAGGAAAAGAGAGACAATAAGCGTAAGTTCCTAGAAGCCAAAGCTCGCCAGCAGGACCGTTTCCAGAAACCAAGGCACTTTGGCCTCCAGTGACCAAGTCCCAAGCCCCTATGCAGTATAGGACCCAGCCACAAGCCACTGGCTCTCAAGCCCCCAACACCCAGCTTAGACAATTCAAGAACCAGAGCACCATGAAGGTCCCACAGAGTAATACAAGCCAAGTTACTGCCAGCAGCAATCCCCGAGCATGCTACAACTGCCGTGAGATAGGACACTTCATTGCCAATTGCCCATATGCCAATAACAAGCCGGGGCACCAGCCCTCTCCAACTCAGTGAATGGACCAAGGCCAGCCTTATCAGGAGCCAATCGTGTACCCATCCGCAATAACAATACCGGCAACAACAACCAGCAGATGGGACCGCCCCAGCAGTCCTTCGGACGAGCCCGCATCAACCACATCAACACCCAGGAGGCTCAGGACGCTCAGGGCGTAGTGCTCGGTGAGTTCCTAGTCAGCTCAGTTTTGGCAACAATATTGTTTGATTCCGGAGCATCGCATTCATTCGTATCCTCAAGTTTTGTGGAAAAACACAATATACCTACAGTGCTACTTAAGACACCCCTATTAACCCGAACGCCCGGAGGTGACATTAAGTGCCGCTGGGTTGTTCTAGGGTAAGGATCATCTTAAGTGGGGTAGAGTTCCTAGCAGACCTAGTAGTACTTAAGTCTAAAGGCATAGATGTGATCCTTGGAATGGATTGGTAAGCCTGCACAATGGCCTTATAAGCTGTGCTGACAAGGTGGTACACCTAACCAACCCAGAAGGAGTACAAGTAACCTGCCACACTCGGGGAAGTGGACCGATCCAATGGTTTTTAGCATGGAAGCTAAACTTTTGGAAGAAGTTCCAGTAATAAATGAATACTCAGACGTTTTTCCGGAAGAACTCCCGGGGATGCCGCCAGATAGGGATATAGAGTTTGTCATTGACCTTGTCCCTGGAACCTCTCCTATAGCTAAGAGACCCTATAGGATGGCAGCCTCTGAATTGGCAGAACTAAAGAAACAACTGGAAGAGTTACAACAAAGTGGGTTCATTAGGCCGAGCTCATCACCGTGGGGAGCTCCGGTCTTGTTTGTCAAGAAGAAGGACGGAAGCATGAGGATGTGCGTAGATTACCGTGCACTGAATGAAGTCACCATCAAGAACAAATACCCCCTTCCCAGGATTGATGACCTCTTTGATCAGTTGAAGAGAGCCAAGTATTTCTCCAAGATAGATCTGAGGTCGGGATATCACCAGCTCAAGATTAAGGAAAGTGATATTCCAAAGACGGCTTTCGTCACCTGCTATGGGCAATATGAGTTTACCGTGATGTCCTTCGGACTCACCAATGCACCTGCTTATTTCATGAATCTCATGAATAAGGTGTTTATGGAAGAGTTAGATAAGTTTGTCGTAGTTTTCATTGACGACATACTTATTTACTCCAAGAGTGTCGATGAACATGAGCAGCACCTACAGTGTTCTGGAAAAGTTGAGAGTGCACAAGCTCTACGCCAAGTTCAGCAAGTGTGAATTTTGGCTTGAGAAAGTAGCATTTCTTGGTCACATCTTGACCGCGGAAGGAGTAGCAGTGGACCCGAAAAAGTCGAAGCGGTCTCCAATTGGCAGCAACCAACCAATGTTAGTGAAATCAGGAGCTTTCTCGGTTTAGCCGGATATTACCGGAGATTTATTGAAGGATTCTCCAAGATAGCCCGACCCATGACAGAGCTACTCAAGAAAGAGAAGAAGTTCACCTGGACCGAGCCATGTGAGAGAAGCTTCCAGGAATTAAAGAGAAGACTAACAACCGCTCCGGTACTAACCTTGCCAGACATCCAACGGGACTTTATCATTTATTGTGATGCATCCCGTCAAGGATTAGGATGTGTCCTCATGCAAGGAGGGAAAGTAGTGTCATACGCTTCCCGACAACTCAAGCCTCATGAGCAAAATTACCCGACCCATGATTTGGAATTGGCAGCCGTAGTACATGCCCACAAGATTTGGAGGCACTATCTGATTGGGAATAGGTGTGAGATCTACACGGACCATAAGAGCTTGAAATACATCTTCACCCAGCCAGAATTGAACTTAAGGCAAAGAAGGTGGTTAGAACTAGTTAAAGATTATAATGTGGTAATTCATTACCATCCTGGCAAAGCAAACGTGGTAGCAGATGCCCTAAGCCGAAAATCTTATGGACCTAAGAATGCTCACCTTCAAGGAGAGATGGCACAATTAAATGTGCACATCGTTCCCCAGGGCTCCAGTCACAAGTTGAGTGTTCAACCTACTTTGGAGGACCAGATCAGAAAGGCCCAAAGTTCAGATAAGGACTTGATGAGAATTCGCATGCATACGGGGGAAAACAAGGCACCGGATTTCAGGGTGGATGACAAAGGAACCTTATGGTACAAGGATAGGATTTGCGTGCCTAAGGAAGGAGTATTCCGACAGACTATTATGGATGAGGCCCACAAATCAGCATATTCCATCCACCCAGGATCCACCAAGATGTATGTGGATATAAGACAAAAGTATTGGTGGAATGGAATGAAGGCGGACATTGCAAGATTCGTCGCCCATTGTGACACTTGTCAAAGGATCAAGGCTGAACATCAGAAGCCAGCAGGATTGCTACAACCCCTACCCATCCCGGTTTGGAAATGGGATGAGATAGGAATGGATTTTGTAGTGGGTTTACCCAAGACGCAGAAAGGACATGACTCCATATGGGTAATAGTGGACCGACTCACAAAAGTCGCTCACTTCCTACCTGTACGGACCAATTATGGTGGTGAAAAGCTAGCCCGACTCTACGTAGACAACATAGTGAAGCTGCATGGCGTGCCTAGCAGAATCGTTTCGGATAGAGGAACCCAATTCACCTCTAGGTTTTGGAAAAGTTTGCATAAGGCCATGGGCACCAAGTTGGACTTCAGTTCAGCTTATCACCCGCAGACCGACGGTCAAACAGAAAGGGTGAACCAAATTATGGAAGATATGCTGAGAGCATGTGTCCTTACTTATGGCAAGGATTGGGAACAAAGTTTACCGTACGCTGAGTTTTCATACAACAATGGTTATCAAGGAAGCTTGGGCATGTCACCATTTGAAGCTCTTTATGGGAGAAAGTGTAGGACCCCCCTGATGTGGTCAGAAGTCGGAGAGCGTGCCCTGGTTGGACCCGCATTCATAAAAGAAGCGGAAGAAAGAGTGGCCGAAATTAGAGAGAAACTAAAGGCCGCCCAATCCCGACAGAAGAGTTACTCAGACAAGAAGAGACGAGAAGTAAGCTTCAATCCAGGAGACTTCGTCTATCTCAAGGTTTCACCTATTCGAGGGACTCGGAGATTTCAAGTACATGGGAAACTAGCCCCTCGGTACATTGGACCGTACCAAGTATTGAAGAGAATTGGAGCTGTAGCCTACCGTCTAGAACTACCAGAAGGAATGTCTGACATACACCCAGTGTTCCATGTATCCCAACTGAGAAGATGCCTGAGGGTACCCGAAAGAGAACGGGTGACGGAAGAAGAAATAGCTTTGCAGAAAGATCTTCGGTACCAGGAAGTGCCTATCAAGATTTTGGACACGATCATAAAGAGAACAAGAAACTCCGAAGTACGGATTTGCAGAGTTCAGTGGAGCAGACATGGAGTAGAAGAAGCCACATGGGAACGCGAAGATGCCCTTAAGAAAGAGTTTCCCCATCTATTTAGGAACCAGCCGAATCTCGAGGACGAGATTCATTTTAAGTGGGGTAGGTTTGTAATGCCCGCGTTTTTACCCTGTCTAAATTACAGTACAAATCACTCGCTAAAAATAATTTTCAAAACTTTTCCGTCATCAAGCTCGGATCGTTCCTAAACCCTTACCGCCCAAAACGCCCCTCGACCTCTTGCCGTCTGACATCCGACATTGACCGCCAGCCTTTCTCTTTTCCTCGACCCCCGCGACGTGCCGCGGGCTCAACTCCGCACTCGCGACCGTCGCCGCGAATCCCGCCGACGCAGCTCTTTCCCCTCGCGCGTCGCGTCGCACGCTCGCGACCTCGCCGCGAATCCCGCCGACGCAGGACCCTCCCCCCCTCCTTCCTTTTTCTCCCCTGCTTCTCTCTTTTCCCCTTCTTCTTTCTCCCTTTCTCTTTTCTCCTTTACTGCTCCTTCCTCCGCTCCCCTGCACGCGCAGCACAGCACCGAGCAGAGCTCGGCGCCGGTCACCACCACCACCACCATCCTCTCTCCATTGACGACGCCACAGGGACGGCCTAACCAGGCCCCTCCTCTGCGCGCGCCGTACCCCGCCGTGCCGTCTTGGCGCTCTCGTTGCCCCTGCCTGTCACGGCACCGAGCAGAGCCGGCTGCCGCGCGTCGTCGCGCCACTGGCCGCTTGCCCCTGCGCCGCACGCCCCCAGGCCGTCCCTCCCCGCTACACGCCACCGCCCACCCCTGCGCAGCGGCGACCGAGCGCCACCGCCGCCCCCACCGCCATTACTGGCCGCCCCCGAACTCACCGGCCTCCACCGCGCCACCCTCTCCTTTCCCCCCCCTCGCCGGCCTATAAGTACACCCCGCCGTGCCCAGCCACCGCCACAACCCTCCCCCGCAGCCCTAGCCCCCTCCCCGGCCCTGCACTGCCGCCGCCGCCCAGCCCTCTGCTCGCCGCCCCTGGCCTCCGTGGGCAGGCCGCCTCGCGCCACCCCGGCCCGTGGTGAGTAGAGGAATAGAACCCCCTCGCTTCCCTCTCCGTTTTGCCCCTGCCCCCGGCCGCCGCCGTGCCCCAGGGCCGCCGGGATTGGTGGCGCCGCCGGCCCCCATCCCCTCCCCTGTTTCTGGTGACGGGAGGAGGAAGAAGGGCACTTTTGCCCTGAACCCCCTGCCCCTTTTGCCTATTCCCTTAAGAGCCCACCCCCCTTTTTACCCCCTCTTTACAAATAAACCCCCCTGCTCATTCTATTTGAGAAATGAACCCCTCCACTACACAAAATAATTACGAATAAGCCCCTGATCCTTTTTAGAGTACCCTAGGTATTCCCGGAAATTCAAATCAAGCCCTCCCCTCCCAACAGTAATTACAAATAGGTCCTTAGACCCTTACCCCTTCCCTAAAACCCCGTTCGGCCTATTATTTTATGCGCCAAAAATCCCCCGTTTGCCCTGAAACTTTACCACGCCATTTCTAGCATAATGTCGGCCTTGCCATCAAGAAATCCCCCGGAAATCTTCCTTCTACCATAGTTTCTTAAGTTATTCCTGACTCGGGCTTGTAAATAAAACCCTTAATTCTTTTTCCTTATGGAATGTTTGTTTGTGTGCGCCGTAGATCACGAAGCGACCGAGGGAGAACCCGTCGACGAGCAGTACTGCGAGCAAGAGTCCGAGAACCAGTGCCGTGAGCCAGAACCTGAAGGACAGTACCTCGATCAGGACTTCCCGGAAGGCTTTGTGAATGGCAAGTCCAATCCCATCCTTTGACGCATATTTATCCTAGATTTATAAATACAACCTGTTGGCCTGTTTTATAAAATGCATCGTTTTATTGCAAGACATGGTTGGATAGCCACCCTTTGATTGCTACGACTACTCCTTGATGACCTAGGATTGCTCTGCTAGACGCAAACTACTGCTAGAGATGCCTAATACCTGTTATTCCCTTTATTATATTTTGAACCACGACCACAAGTGCTTTACCAAAAGTAAGGGTACGAGTGTTTTAAAAGCTAAAATGGGATTTTTGGGAAAATAAAAGAGAGATTTAATCCGACGAGACGGAGGGCGTTTTCTGTGTGAAATGCCGCTAGTGTGCTTGTTACCTTTGTGGTTGAGCATGGTCGGGAGATGTCCGTCTGGTCGGTATAAGGAGGAACTGGGGTGTCATCTTGCCTAACTCATTTATCGTACAACCACTCGACCGTTGTGTGGGCAACGGCTTAGCATAAACCCCACTAGTTGTTCTACTAGCCAAAAAGGAGAGCGGGTGAGCAACGGGAGACCATGGAGAAGGGATACGATCTGTGTGAGTGATATCCTGGTTATGACTTCATTGATGGGTCATTAACCCCATGGTAGCTTCCGTGTTGGCTAGTTAGATTCAGCTAAGGTGGGTAATGGCTTTGTTAGGATCCGCCGCGACATTAAGGTGTCCGTAGCGCGGTACCCTACTTGTGGGTAAAGTGTACAACCTCTGCAGAGTGTAAAAATCTATTCGAATAGCCGTGTCCACGGTATTGGGCGCGTTACGGCATGGTCACTTCAATAGATGTTTCGGGATGATTGGTTTTGAGGCATGGGTTGTTTTGAAAGTACTCGGCAGTTGTGCAGTAAGCTACTGTGGACGCCGAGTCCGATGACACTAAAACTCGGATCCTTCGTGCAGGACCAACACTACTTAAGGTTCGATTACTATAAAAATGTTTTGAGAAAGTGCTTTTGTTAAATAAACCCTTGCATGTGTAAAATCTTGCTTTATCGCAAATAAACCCTAATCCCACCCCTGATATAGCCTGCATGATCTCTGTTATCACCCCCTCCGCGGGTGTGGTTGGACTTGTTGAGTACCTTTGTACTCACCCTATATATATATGTGGTTTTCTCAGAGGAAGACCCGAACTACGTGATCGGAAACGACGAATAAGGGTTGTGTCCGCGCCCAACTCTGCCTGTGGTGTTGGCCCTCCGCAAGATGCTTCTGCTAGCATGTTACTCTGAGCCCGAGTTGGATCCCGCGTGGGTCACGCTTTGGTGTATTACCATAGCTATTTTATTACTAGTTATCGTCTGTATCGAGTGCCCGCCTCCTCGGAGGTTTGTACGGTAATGTACCATCTGATGTAATAAATGTGTATCAGCCTCCTGGGACTGATTTGTATATCACATTTAAGTCTCCTCGGATGAGGGGACGCTTCAACGAGAGGAGACCATTCTTCACTGAGAAGACCAGATCAATGAGAGTGATGCGATGATCACCCAACGCAACACGATCATTGAGATTCTCCAGGAACAGATCCACGACCCCATCCTTGAGGTTGATGATGCCCATGCTCAAATCAATGAACTCCAACAGCAGCCAGTACCTCCTGCTGTACCAGTACCCGAAGCCGAAGAAGAAGATCTAGAGGAAATCGAGGGAGTCTCAGACCTTGATTCTGAGCATGAAGATCCTATTCTTAGTCCCCATCATTCCTCTTCGGGTAGTCAGTCATCCGTGGGCAACTTCGATAACTTTTAGTTTCGTTTGAGTTGGTGACATCCTAGCTGTAATTAGTGTAGAAAGATGTAACATAGGTAGTGAGTAGTCTACCTAGATCTAGAGCCACTTGTTGTATTATATGTGGCAGGTGTACTTACAAAATGACTTGTAGTAGTTAAAGCGCCCTGATGTAAGATGTAAAGACCACCAGTGTTTGCGTAGTAATCCAAACCCCGTGTTCTACTATCTTACTTAATCTCTTTGCATCCGAAATGAGTTGATTGAACGGAGCATGTTACATATCTTTTCGGCAACTGTGTATCATCTGGAATTAGGAGTAAGAATATGTTGATAATAATGGACATCTCCTTTGTTTTAGATGGTTGGAGCTACTCGCGGAACTCGGGAATGTTTTCGGCCCGATCAAGCCAGCGGTTCCCAGCAACCGCCACAAGCCCTGCCAAATCTGGCCGAGGTCATGGCCCAACAAACAGAACTCCTCAATCAGCTTGTGCAGGCTCAAATGGGCCAATATCATCACCAATCCCGAGGCCGAGATGAACCCCCATCGGCCAGTTATCAAGACTTCCTCAGTACCCAGCCTCCACTGTTCCATAAGGCGGACGAGCCCCTTGACGCTGACGCTTGGCTCCGTACCATCAAATCCAAGTTCGCCTTATTGTCTGCCCCATGTTCAGATGAGAACAAGGCGCTCTTTGCAGCCCAACAACTCCGTGGCACTGCCCGCATCTGGTGGGATCATTACCATGCCATGCAGCCTGCCGGTTATGTCGTCACCTGGGACGAATTTCTGACCGCTTGTTGAGCACACCACATCCCCGAAGGACTCATTGAGCGAAAGCTCAATGAATTTCTAAATCTGACTCAGGGAACCCGCACCGTCATGCAGTATGCACAAGTCTTCAACCACTTGTGCCAGTACGCGGATTATCATGCGGACACAGACGCCCGCAAAAGAGATCGTTTCTGTTGAGGCCTGAACACCAAACTTAAGGAGCGATTGAATTTGGTAAAGGCCGATAATTTCAGTGAGCTGGTCAATATGGCCATCACCCAAGAGGACTACATCTCAGCCCACAGAGCAGAAAAGAAGCGGAAGACACCCACTGGACCCTCAACGGCACAACCGTCTAGGTATCGGTTGGTCCAGAACACCGCTACTCGAGCACCGCCTCGAAGCAACTTGCCTGGCAGATGGGTAGCCCGACCACCCCAACAGGCTCGATTTAGTCGACCACCGACACCCCAACCTCAGCAGCAATAGCAATAGGGTCCGCGACCGAGCGTTCCACCAACCAACCAAGGAAACAACAACTATCGTTGTTTCAACTGCGGTAACCCGTCCCACTTTATCAAGGATTCCCCGCAACCTAGGAGATCCTTCCAAGGGCAAACATCCAACCCAATCAGCAAGGGCAAGGGCAAGAAGCAAGTGGTCGAAGTCCGTCAGGGAAGGGTGAACCTCACCACTCTCTCCGAACTCCCCGAGGGGACACCAATAATGACGGGTACTTTATCTATCAACCATCAACCCATGATTATACTTTTTGATTCTGGTGCCACCCATAGTTTTATTAGTTCAAAATGTGGAACAAAATTAGACTTGGAAGCGTGCCAATTCAAATGGGTAGAAATCTGGTGCGGACAGACTTACTATTATTGGACTTAGAAGGAATGGATGTCCTCTTAGATATGAATTGGATGACCCAGCACCATGTGTCATTAGATATCTCCTCCCGAACCGTGGAGATAGATTCACCTGAGCACGAATCTACCATTCTCTATGTGACAGTTCATGTGTTTGTAAGTTAGACATATATTTGTTAGTGTGAAATATGTGTTTGATTGTATAAAGCTCATGTGTGTTTATGTGAAGCTTTTGAAAAATTTAAGTGCCAGTAAAAGGGTACTTTTGTAATTACAGAAAAAACTAGGGTTGTTTTTGCAAAATGTAATTTGATAAGAGGTAACTTCAAAATAAGTAAAGGGTAGTTTTGCAAATATATTTTTCTTACTTTATGTCTTGTAAAAATATATATTTATCCAAAAAAATTTCATTAGAAATGTATGTGTTAAATTGTGTAAAAATTTGCATAAAGTTGAGGAAATAGGGGTATGTATGTAATTTTATAAAAGTACAAGTCTTTTTATGCAAAATAGGTGATTTACAAAAGTAACTTTCCAAAATTACTAGAGGCCAAAGGGTAATAATGTAAGTAATCATGACTTACATAGCATTTTGCAAATAGGCCCAAGGTTATATGTAATTCACCCTAACTAGGACAAAAATTGATAAACATTCAAATTTAGTCCAAGTCTTAAAATAAAAATTCATATTTTGAGTTTTGGAGTTCAAACCCTAAAGCAAAGTTGTAGAGCTTGAAAAGTTGTACAACTTTCATTTTGGCCACATTTTTGTTTGAGCTCTAGAACAGTGGTTAAATTCTTCTTTACCAAGAGGTCCCTGCAATTTTCTAAAATTACAAACAAGTCCTCGGGAAATTCCCTTTCTCTTCTTCCTCTTGCGCTGCTCTGTTTCACTGCTCTGCAGCTCGCCGCTGTTCCTGACTGCTCTTGCCACCTCCTGCTGCAAATTTTCCACGCGCCGCCCCAGCTCTAACGCTGATCCAATCCTCTCCACCTCCTCCACCGTGGCCTTATCCCTTCTCCAAACTTGCCGGCCTACCTTGCCTTCTCTCCCATTTTCTTTCTTCTTCTATCGGCCAAGAAACAGAGATGAACCAAGCCGAGCTTCTTTGGTCCGCCGGCCAAATTCCCAACCTCCGCTCCGGCGCCGGGCCCCAGGGACTTGCCGCCGCCCCTGTACCCGCACGTCACCAGGCCAGCAGCGCCCTCCTAGCCTTGCCCAGCGTCGCGCCTACACCTCCCCGGCCGGAGCAGCCCGCGCCTCTGAGCTCCGCCCCCCCACAACACCGAAGGCCTCCTTCCGGTCTTGCTCCTCACCTTCTGACCCCTAAAATGAACTCCTGGTGTGCCACTCGTCCTCCCCGGCCACCGGAGTGGTCTCCTCCCACAGGAACCGAGCCCCCCCCCCAAGCACCTCCTCTGCTTCAAGTTCACAGGAAGGACCTCGTGTAACAATTGGAACAAGTCCAGGGGGTTTTCTGCACTGTCATAGACTCATAGGTATAGTCTTTTATGGGTCTAATTGCTTAAAGCTTTAAAAATTCATAGAAAATAGTATATAAATCGTAAAATATCAAATGAAGATGTTTTGGAATCCTTGTGAGTAGATCTATGCAGTATGTGTATAATTTTGTATGTGTTAGTAGAAAAATTTTGCTCTAGTTTAAATACTATTTTAAGTGGTTGCAAGCTTTGAAAATGCATAGCAAGTAATAGAAAAATGGTATAAATGTAAAGCCAGTTGGGTTGATTTTATTCTAGCATAAGGAACTTAGGAAAAAGATTTAAGCTACTATTGGTTTAATGCTTTTATGATGTTTTGATTTAATCATGAGTAATGCCTGTTTTAGCTTATCATTTAATATCTACAGTGATGGAAGTCAAAAATTTATGAAATTTATGCAATAGCTTACTTTTTACATGTTTAGTTCAATGTAAAAATTTCGTGCCCAGAAACTATGTGCATGTTATAAATCTATTTTTGTTCAGTTTGTCTTGTTGAGGCTAAAATAAATACTTTTGGTTGGCAATAAATACTGGTAAAATTGTTTTTACACTCCTTATCGGTGTTTTATCATGTAAATTAATTTGTGCTACCAAATCCTTGCTGCATGTCAAGTTGTTGCGTTTATTTGGTTCCTAAATATAGTTTTCTTTTAAGTGTTACTAAAATGTGCTTTTCTACCTGTTAATCGCAGTAGCTGATCCTTGTTCCTAAATAAGTCATGTTACAACATGAATTAGGGTTACAACGAGTGTCTCTGTGTGGTTGTTCAAATTCCGAGCATATGCTTTAAAGTTGATTACTTAAGCATGATATTGTTTAAGCATGATATTGTTTGTATGCTTGCTAAAACCAGCTCGTAACCTCAGTACAACTTAGCTAACATACCTAAAACCTTGTGACACTTGTGTCATAATGTACAACTTGGAATAATTTAGGAACCACTTAAAGCTATATTTAGTCATGTGTGCTTGTTATTGCAATACGTTTCTTGTGTCGCTTATTCGAATCTTAATTAAACTTGTTGTGCAACTTTAAGGCATAAGAGATGTCTAATTCGGACATGAAACATTTAATTTATTTTAGCCTACTATTTGTGTGATGCTAAACTTAATTAGCTATTGGTAGCCAAAGTCCTTGCCATAGATTGAATAAAGATAAATTGTACACCATGCCTGATGTACTTGCTGCCCCTATGGCAGACTTTTTGTGATGATTGATTAACCCTTATTCATATGGATGCTCATACCTTTGCTTTGGTCTTGATTACAATCTTGTTAGAGCCCCTTCCTATGTAAAGATCCTAGTCTACCTCGTGTATCGACTACTTAGTTGATACACCTTTGTAACTAGGTTTAGCAATCGGCTACTAATTCAGCCGATTTTCGATAGGCGTGACCCTATCGGCCATGAGCCTCTTGACTTCTTTCCTACCGGCAAAAGCCCCTCGGCCTGATGTTAACCACCCTATCGGTCCGATCCGATGTTAGTGCCCTGACTGATCTGGTCCGATCTAGACAACCACGCCGGCTATGCATCAATCGGTTGTTTGCTGACATCATCGAACCACTCAAACACTGATTACTCCGGTTAACACTCCAGTCTAGAATCGGATAGGCACATCCAATAGAGAACGTAATTATCGGCTAAGCACAGCAAGTACAGCATAGGTAATCGGCTACTTATGCCGACTCACAAATCTAACGCATGCGCACATATTAGCTCGGCCGATGTTCACACTCTCGACTAGTTTACCAGTGCACAATCCAATAGTTACATACCCTGATCGGCTAGCATGCTGATGTTCACAGATCGACTAGTTTGCTAAAAACACAAATTGGCTATGCCGATGCGCACAGTGATCAACTAGCCATCCGATTTAGATAACGTATCGGCTGCACATAGTCGATGTATTAGAGATGCACACACGATCTTAGAGTTCTATTATCCACTGATCTAAGCCGATTCCAGTTGTTTCCCATAGCGGTCAAATATGGCCGGTCAATCCTTAGTTTTCCCATCCTTATCCACACACTGTTATCAGCCGATTTATCGGCTGAGAGATCGGCTATATGCTTACCGGTTACATACCCTCAACCACATCCTCTTTAGTCTAATTCCGCACTTATGGTCTCACCAACCTAGTTTAATATTAGTGTTCTTTTACATCTAATTCTTGAAATAGGTCTAACTTAGATAACCCCATCGGCTATACGGCACTCAATTGTTGTGTTGACGTAATCCAGCTGATGCAACCACACCTAGTTACCTAGGATAACACTTAAGCACATCTCAGTTAAGATACAACTGCTTTAGAAAACACCCCTTTGCTAAAGTAATCGATGTTTTCATCGATCAATTAGGAAACCGTTGCACCTATCCATCGGCTACACAGGCCAAAGTATACAACTCTAGATCAGTAAGATAGCACAGTAGACACGCCTCTGTTAGACATGACCAAAGCACGTCAATCGGCTAAACCTGATGCATCCTCATCGGTTAAGGCCAAGACCTATACACCAACCAATTAGATAACCAAACATGCTACCTAATGAAGTTAGTATAGATGTTTAGGGTAACCCACCCTGTTGCTTAACGTAACTCGTTAGTTTAGTTGATACTCAATAAATGACTGCCCAGTAAAGGGTAGTTAGGTTGTTTGTTGAAATATAGTGTTCTTTTGTTTGGATTGCAACTTTATTGTGAAATAACATAAAAGAATGTGCATTCCATAACTTATAACTATGCATATCATGTAGACTCGACCGCTCTCGCCAACGGTGACTACGAGCTTATTCTGGAACAAGAAGTGGAAACCGTTGAAGATCCCGGGAATGTCGTCGAAGGTTTAACTGAAGCTCCGAACCAAAGTTCGGATAACTTTGACCCTACCACTCCCAATCCTACGCAAGAAGGCAAGCCCCGGACATAACCCTTACTTTATTTATACTGCGAACTATATTATTTATATATATCTTTATGCATTAAGTTCTTAGGAATTGTTTGGAACCCTAGTTGCATAATTCCAGGAACCAATGTATTGAACACTAGAACTTGAGTCCGACTAGCTGCTATGCTTATAGGACCGGTAGAAGTCGAGTGATTTCCTGTCACTCGCGCGATATAGGAATTGTAATGTTTACGTTCATGTTATTCACTATAAGGATGACGGACGGGAATTTTGTGGAGTATCATGTTTGAGATGATACCCCGTCTGTGTTGTTGAACTGGATAAGGCCGCAGTGTGTGGTAGCGGTGGTTAAGCGTTTGAAAGTACTAGCCACATGCCGTGAAATATGGTAAGCGGTAAGCCTAGTAACCAATCGGCCCGAGGAGTGGACATACCCCCCACCACATGTATTTGCTTCTTTTGGTTACTTGGTTCGACGTGTAGGAATACGTGTTGCTGGGCAACCAGGAGTACGGATTTTGTAGTCGCGCTACAGACGTACGTCCAGCACTTTGGAAGTGCGTATGGTCCTGCAGTCGCTTGTGGTGGATTTGATCCACGAGTCGGAATGAAAGGCAAACGGTTGCTTCGGAACGACCCTTTGGTGTTCCAAGCGTGTGTGTTAGGTTTACCCTTGCAAGGTTGAATTCGATTCAGAATCGTCCGCTTCTCACGATGGTTGAGACTTCTTGATTGTCACACCCGATTTATAAGAACATAAATCGAGCAATCATATATGCGCCAGGATCAAGTCACGCATATATACAACAGATTATCAAGATATCACAACACATGCCACGAATAACATGAATATAAATCGTAGATAAATCAATAAATGAATTATTTTATTACAACCGAATCAAGAATCGGTTCAAGAGTTGCGGAAGCGTAAAAGAGATACATGAAGAGCTGGGCGCCACAGGGACGTCGACTGGGAGACAAACGCCTAGAAGTCGTCGAAGCTGCTGACGTAGTCCTCCACGTTGCCGGGCACTGAGCAGCAGTCGAAGATATCCGAAATAGAACAGAAGAGTAGAGAGGCAAGTGTGAGTACAAACTCGTACTCAACAAGTATAACACAAACTATGAGGCCCTAGGCTGGCTGACTCAACTGCATTAGCTTTTAGTCTTGGCAAATTTTATTAAAGCTAATTACTACAAGTGGATGAATTACCATAAACCCAATTGCATAATAAATTAATCAGTATTAATTTAGAACTACTGAGAACCATCCAAACCAAAACCACCCGGGGAATCGCCCTCGTCAAAGGTTGATAACCCCACTAATCAGACGGAGGATCTGGGCCGCTCATGACTGTGAGCACAGCTGATATATCAGTTTTACACTCTCGAGAGGTTGCACAACTTTACCCACAAGTCGTGAGCTACGCTAGTTGTTCATCACACTTCCTTAGGTGAGATGGCTAGCAAGCACACTACGAGACCGTTACAAAGGATCACATTGGTAAGGTGTAACCGCTAAGGATTCTGGATCAGCGACGATGGGGCCCACCTCCGGGGGTACAAGACACACAGCACAGACCAAGCCGGAGGAGCAGGGACCATTGAAGCTTACCACCCCTCTTGCCCACGCAGGTAAGTTACTCCCAAACCAACACAACCTAATTAGTAAGTCAAGACCGTCCCATTCCAGTCTTGTGGTTGCGCGGTTGTCCCAGGTTGTCGCTCTATGAACCGGTCCTTATGGAGAGTGGCCAACCAAGCACTAAGCACCGTGCTGGCCCCCTAAACCATGTTTCTACAAAAACATATTTTTAAGGACGCACAAACCACTCAAGCACACAGCACAGAGGGTCGGTTCCAGAATTAAGTTGCATAAGACCATTAATCAAATTAATTAAAAAGGACCAAGATATGTTGTAGCGCAGCAACCTAGCACAACTAACCAAAATGCAACCCAAAGGATATATATATAGGATATAAAGGTGGCTAGGAAATCCTTATAGGCATACAGAATTAAATGCGGTATGAAATTGTATTTAAAGGTGATAGGAGGTTCATGTTATACTTGCCTTCCTCGTACTCTCCCGGCTGCTGCTCAAACTGCTCGGAAGACGGCTGCTCCTGGTACTGCTCCAAAGGCTCCGCGTCTACTCACGATCATCAAGTATAGTCCACACATACACACATGCACAAACAATAGCAACTATAAGAAAACAGTACACCAATACAATAGAACAGCACATGAAACTAGCCTAGAACTATTCTACGCGTTACAACGATCGCGTGGATATAAAGAACACCTAAAACGGAGCTAAAACGCGAAAGCTACGCTTAAAACAAGATCCAGGGGCTTATTTGTGAGAAAAACAGGGCAACCAGGGGCTTCTGCGCAAAAACCGAGGACCTAAACGAAATTAAAGCCTAGATCTAGGGGCTAGCATGAGAAAAACTCAAGAGATGGACTGCGGGTTCAATTTCCAGGAAAGACAGGGGCTTAAACGGGAATAAAAGGACCCTTCTGTAAATACTTTTGACTACGGCTGGACGGCGGGTTAGTTTCCCATAAACCCGAGGGTTCTTTAGCAAAAAGACAAGGCTGAAAGGGTATGTTCTAATCCGGGCCGTTAGATCTAAGACGGGCGGCTGAGATTAGATCCATTAACCGAAGGGGTACGCGCAAACCTCAGCCCTTGGATCGGGATCTGGCGGTTTGAGATCCATTACGCTCTAGATCTAATCCCGAGCGCAGGATGCGGATCGGACGGCCCGCAGCGAAGGGGTATGTGGAATCTAATCCTACGCGTCGATCTCAGATCTGGCGGCTCAGGGGAAAAGAGGCGCGGGCTGGCGGCGCCGACCGCCGGAGAAAGACAGATCGCGGCGGCGCGCGGCTCGGGCTTGCCGGAGCTCGGCGTTCCCGCCGCTCTGGGGGCCAAACCTTCACGACTTCTAGCCAGGGAGAACCACCGGGGCGCGGGGAGACGACCTAGGGCTACAGCTGGGCCTAGAGAGGCTCGGGCTTAGCGCGCGACGGTGAGAGGCGGTGGCTGTCGCCGGCGAGCGGCGTTCCAGGGGCTACGGCCTGCCAAAGACCACGGGGCCTAGCGCAAACCGGACAGGGGGTTGATGTGTTGCTCACCGGGGCGTCGTGAGGGTCGAAGACGCAACGGAGGGTAGACGTCGACGATGACCGTGCGGCGAGGGTGGCGGCACTCACGGGGGAAGGTGCTGCAGGGGGCCTCGAGGTCTCTGGGATGCACGGACCGGTCGGGGAAGCTCCTGCGGAGGTAACCAGGGAGTTAAGAAGGGCCGGGACACAACGACGGCGGCCAATTTAGGCGGCGGAGCAGATCACCGGCGGCGGCGTCGAGGCTCGATTCCGGCGATGCCGAGGTCCAGAGCTCCAACGCACAGCTCGGGAAGCTTCTAGGGGGCGAGGTGGAGCGTCTACGGGTGATGTGGTGGTCCGAAGTGCAGCAGAGTGGCCGATCGACGGTGAGGCCGAGGCGCCTGCACGGCGGAGGGAAGAAGGAGGCGGCGGCGCTAGCGATGCAAGGCTAGGGTTAGGGTTCAGATGGGTTGGTGGGGCTACTGGGCCACTTAAGGACCGGGGGTCGAGGCCTCGGCGTGCGGGCCCAGGGGAAAAGCTCGCCGGCGTTTTCGGAGGCTGTTGAGCGCCGGAGGAAACAGAGGAAGGAGAGAAAAAAGGGGGAAGAAGCTGACGCGTGGGTCCAGCTCGCCAGCGAGAGAAGGGGGAAGAGCGGGGAGACAGGCCGGGCTGAGGGGAAAACTGGGCCGGGGCTCGGCCCACGCGGGGGGGGGGGGGGGGTAAAGAGGAGAGAGCTGGGCCTCGGGCTGGGAAAGAAAGAGAGGGAGAGGGAGAGGGGTTTGGGCCGGCTGGCTGGGCTCCTTTCTCTTCCTTTTCTTTTTCTACACTCCACTAATTCAAACAAAACTATTTGAATTCAAATGCAAATTGAATTCAGACCTATGAACTTGACACAAATAAAACAATGCTGCAGCATGAATGCACAAACAATTTAATCCTATGATAAATTTTATTTCCTTGTGTTATAAATTACTTTAAATGCCACCAAAAATTAAGAAAAAGCCTGGAAAATTTATTTAAGCCCAAATAAATTAATTAAAATTTGAGGAAATTACCTTAGGGTGTTACAAACCTACCCCCCTTACAGGAATCTCGTCCCGAGATTCGGATAGGCTAGCTAGCAAAGAGATCGGGGTATGTCTTCCTCAGCTCGTCTTCTCGCTCCCAGGTAGCCTCATCCTCCGTGTGATGACTCCACTGAACACAGCACATCTTGATCTTCTTGTTTCTGGTAACCCTCTCAGACGTCTCCAGAATCTTCACCGGATGCTCGACATAAGTCAGATCTTCCTGCACATCCAACCCTTCTATCGGTGCTTGCTCTTCTGGCACTCGCAAGCACTTCTTCAGCTGAGACACGTGAAACACATCGTGCACTCCTGAGAGATTGAGTGGCAACTCCAGACGATATGCCACCTCACCTTTCCGTTCCAACACCTTGAACGGACCAATGTATCGAGGAGCTAGCTTCCCTCGTACATTAAACCTGCGGATTCCTCTCATCGGCGAGACCTTCAGATATACATGATCACCCACTGCAAAGGTCAAATCTCGACGACGCACATCCGCATAGCTCTTCTGATGAGTCTGAGCGACCCTCAGGTTCTCTCGCACCTGCTGTACCAGCTGTTCGGCCTCCTCAACAATATCCGGACCAAATACCTGCCTCTCACCAATCTGATCCCAATACAGCGGAGTCCTGCATTTCCGACCATACAGAGCCTCAAACGGGGACTTCTTCAGACTGGCCTGATAACTGTTGTTATAAGAAAACTCTGCATACGGCAGGCATTTATCCCAGCTGGTACCATACTGAATAGCACAGGCTCGAAGCATATCCTCCAACACTTGGTTGGTTCTCTCTGTCTGCCCATCTGTCTGAGGATGATAAGCAGTACTGAAGCGCAGCTTCGTATCCAACGAATCATGCAACTGCTCCCAGAACCGTGAAGTGAACTGAGATCCTCGATCAGATATAATCTTCTTAGGAACACCATGCAGACAGACAATCCTGGAGATGTACAATTCTGCGAGTCTAGCACCGGAGTAAGTAGTGTTCACCGGAATGAAGTGGGCAACCTTCGTCAACCGATCAACTACTACCCATATGGAATTGTACCCCTTCTGAGTGCGAGGCAAGCCAACAATGAAGTCCATAGTGATTTCCTCCCATTTCCACTCTGGAATCTTCAATGGCTGCAATAACCCTGCTGGCCTCTGATGCTCTGCCTTGACACGCTGACAAGTGTCGCAGATAGCCATGTACTCCGCAACGGAACGCTTCATCCCATACCACCAGAATCGTTCCTTCAGATCGTAATACATCTTCGTACTGCCTGGATGGATAGAATATGCTGTATCATGAGCCTCACTCAGAATCAACTTCCTGAGATCTGCTACATCCGGCACACATATACGACCCTTGTACCACAAGGTACCCTGATCATCCTCCCTAAAATGTGGAGCCTTGCCAATCTTGAGCAACTCACGAATCTCCTGCAGCTTCTGATCTTCCTTCTGATACTGCCTGATCTCTGCCTCTAGAGTGGGTTCTGCCTCGAATGATGTACTCGAGGTATGATGTAAGAAACCCAGACTCAGCTGCTCAAACTCCTCACATAACTCCTGAGGCATCTGAAAAGCCACGGCCATGTTAACATAGCTCTTCCTGCTCAGAGCATCTGCTACAACATTGGCCTTGCCCGGATGATAGAGAATCTCCAGGTCGTAATCCTTGACCAACTCTAGCCATCTTCTCTGCCGCATATTCAGCTCACTCTGAGTGAAAATATACTTGAGGCTCTTGTGATCGGTGTAAATATCACACCTCTGCCCAAACAAGTAATGCCTCCATATCTTCAGAGCATGCACAACTGCGGCTAACTCCAGATCATGAGTGGGATAATTCAGCTCGTGCCGGCGCAACTGCCGCGAGGCATAAGCTATAACTCTGCCTTCCTGCATCAGGACGCAACCAAGACCATCTCTCGAAGCATCACAATACACTGTGAACCTCTTGCTCTGGTCTGGCAGAGTAAGGACTGGCGCCGTAGTCAACCTCTTCTTCAACTCCTCGAAGGCCTTCTGACGCTCATCAATCCAAGAAAAACCCACATCCTTCTCCAGCAAGGAAGTCAAAGGCTTCGCAATCTTGGAGAAATTCTCAATGAACCTCCGATAGTAACCTGCTAAGCCCAGAAAAGAGCGGACTTCCTTCACTGTCTGCGGTACAACCCAGTTTAGTACATCCTTCACTTTTCCGGGGTCCACAGCAATACCTCCCTTGGAGATAACATGACCGAGGAATGGAACCTCGTCAATCCAGAATTCGCACTTGCTGAGCTTGGCATACAGCTTGTGCTCTCTGAGCCTCTGCAACACAAGCCTCAGATGCTTCTCATGCTCCGCTTCTGACTTGGAATATATTAGGATATCATCAATAAATATCACCACAAAGGTGTCCAGATAATCCATGAAAACCTTGTTCATCAGATGCATGAAGAAAGCCGGAGCATTAGTCAAGCCAAAGGACATGACCGTATACTCGTAGAGCCCATACTTGCAGGTGAATGCCGTCTTCGGAATATCCTCAGAATGAATCTTCAGCTGGTGATAACCCGAACGCAGATCAATCTTCGAGAATACACAAGCACCCTGAAGCTGATCGAAAAGATCCTCAATACGGGGCAATGGATGCTTGTTCTTGATAGTGACTGCATTCAGATCCCGATAATTGACGCACATTCTCTTCGCGCCATCCTTCTTTTCTACAAGCAACACAGGAAAAGCCCAAGGAGAGAAACTGCGACGGATATAACCCTTAGCTAGCAACTCATCGACAGTCTTCTTAACCTCCTCATGCTCGACAGGAGCCATACGATAGGGCCTCTTAGCAATAGGAGCTGTGCCAGGCAAGAGATCAATAGAAAACTCAATGTCGCGATCAGGCGGCATACCTGGCAAATCATTCGGAAAGACATCCGGGAATTCAGACACCACGCGAATACCATCCGTGGGTCTAGCCTCCATCTGATGAAGAAATCCAGAAGGCTCTGTAGCTCCAACAGTGACCTCCTGACCATCCGGTGCTGACAGAAGAACCGTCCTCTGAGCACAATCTATCCGGACTCCCCATTTAGCAAGAGTCTCCATCCCAAGGATCACATCAATGCCCTTGGAGTCTAGCACCATCAGATTCGCACTGAAATCTACCCCCCTTATAGCCACACTGACTCTGGGACAGAAGACATGAGACCTCAACTGCCCTCCCGGTGAAGATACTAACATGCACCTCTTTAACGTGCTAGTAGGAATGCCATGACGCTCAACAAAAGACTGGGTGATGAAAGAATGCGTAGCACCAGTATCAAAAAGCACTGTAGCAGGATGGGCATTAACCATGAACGTACCAATAACCACGTTGGGAGCCTCGGCCGCAGACTCGGCCGTCACGTGGTTCACCCTGCCCTGAGCTGGGGCCTTGGGCTGAGCTACACGCCCCTGCTGTCCTGCCTGCGCCTTCCGAGGGCAGACGTTGGCGTAGTGCCCGGGCTCGCCGCAGTGGAAGCACACTCGAGGAAGTGCCGGAGCCTGCTGCCCAGGAGGAGGAGTGGGCGCTCCCTGCCTCTGAGCTGGTGGAGCCGGAGGCGCTGGAAGCCTCTGACCCTGTCCCGCCTGCTGCTGCTGCTGCGGACGGGGTGGAAACTGCTGCCGCTGCTGGTACTGCTGGGGCGGCCTCTGCTGCGGCTGCTGTGGAGGGTACTGGTAGCGGGGACGGGTGTTGCTGCCCGAAGAGGATGGAGCCATCTTCCTCTTCTTGTCCTCAATCTCCCGGCGCTTGCGCTCGGTGTTGAGGGCCGCATCAACCAGCTGGTTGAAGTTGTCGAAGCGGTGGTTCAGCAGCGCATACTGGATGTGATCATCCAACCCCTCCTTGAAGTACTCCTGCTTGTCGCTATCACGAGCGACGTCAGCAGGGGTGTAGCGGGCAAGCTGAAGGAAACGGTCACGATACTCCGTCACCGTCATAGATCCCTGAAATAGCGAACACAGATAACAAGGATGGAAATTGCTCAATTGGTCAGGTTACAAAAGAAATCAAGGATGGATCAAGCTCAAAAGGAATGGTAGGGAATTCCGTTAAATTTTACCTGCTTAAGAATACGGAACTCCTTCTGCTTCATCTTCATGATGCCCTCAGGAATGTGATGGTTCCTGAAACGCTCACGGAACTGGTCCCACGTGAGAGACTCACGATCCCGAGCTGGGTAGGACTCCCACCAGTCAAGAGCGGAGCCTCGCAGCTGCCCTGCTGCGTACAGAACTCGCTCCCGGTCGTCGCACTGCGCAACAACCAACTGGCGCTCCACCGAGCGAAGCCAGTCGTCCGCCTGGAGTGGGTCCGTGGCGTGAGAGAAGGTCGGAGGATGACCTCTCAGGAAGTCCGCACGCCTGTCGCGGGGCTGAGGCGGTGGAGGAGGCGGTGGCTGAGCATGGATCTGCTGCAGAGCCTGAATGGTGTTGTTCAGGGTAGCCATCATCTGCATCTGGAGCTGGAAGAACTGCTCCGGGGTCAGTGGTGGCGGCATCGGCAGCGGCTGACCGGTACTCTGGTTGTTCTGCTCCTGCTGGTCAGAACCGGAACCGGTGCGCCTGGTGTTCACCATCTGATTGCAACAAACGAAATTTATGAGAATAAGATATCGTGCAGCTGCGGAAATGAACTTCGGAAGGAGATGTCAGAAAGAAAGGAATATAGGTTTTACCCCCAACGTTCTAACTCAATTTTATTATTTAATTCAAGTTGGGTTAGGTCGATTTGCATGAACAAGTTTAACTACTAGCCTATGCAATCAACCAAAAATCCAAATCAAGCATTTGCACAATAACAAACATTCAATATTCACAAATTAGTCGAGTTTTCCACACTACTCGACTAACACACTCGTTCTAGCGTATTTCCATCGGGACATCTTAAACTTATAACTTATAGGATTAGGCGACTCAGGCCAACGTCTACGGAAAACTCAAGCTACTTCTCAGAAAAGACGGGGGAGATAGCAAATCTAGGGCTTAAGACTCAAGGAATAGGAGCAGAAAAAATGATGGTTGAGGATTTGCGGAGGCAAGCAAGAGAACAGAAGTCCTAAACTCGACCAATTCTACCTAGGCTTCGTCCTACAGTCGACATGGCTCTGATACCAATCTGTCACACCCGATTTATAAGAACATAAATCGAGCAATCATATATGCGCCAGGATCAAGTCACGCATATATACAACAGATTATCAAGATATCACAACACATGCCACGAATAACATGAATATAAATCGTAGATAAATCAATAAATGAATTATTTTATTACAACCGAATCAAGAATCGGTTCAAGAGTTGCGGAAGCGTAAAAGAGATACATGAAGAGCTGGGCGCCACAGGGACGTTGACTGGGAGACAAACGCCTAGAAGTCGTCGAAGCTGCTGACGTAGTCCTCCACGTTGCCGGGCACTGAGCAGCAGTCGAAGATATCCGAAATAGAACAGAAGAGTAGAGAGGCAAGTGTGAGTACAAACTCGTACTCAACAAGTATAACACAAACTATGAGGCCCTAGGCTGGCTGACTCAACTGCATTAGCTTTTAGTCTTGGCAAATTTTATTAAAGCTAATTACTACAAGTGGATGAATTACCATAAACCCAATTGCATAATAAATTAATCAGTATTAATTTAGAACTACTGAGAACCATCCAAACCAAAACCACCCGGGGAATCGCCCTCGTCAAAGGTTGATAACCCCACTAATCAGAAGGAGGATCTGGGCCGCTCATGACTGTGAGCACAGCTGATATATCAGTTTTACACTCTCGAGAGGTTGCACAACTTTACCCACAAGTCGTGAGCTACGCTAGTTGTTCATCACACTTCCTTAGGTGAGATGGCTAGCAAGCACACTACGAGACCGTTACAAAGGATCACATTGGTAAGGTGTAACCGCTAAGGATTCTGGATCAGCGACGATGGGGCCCACCTCCGGGGGTACAAGACACACAGCACAAACCAAGCCGGAGGAGCAGGGACCATTGAAGCTTACCACCCCTCTTGCCCACGCAGGTAAGTTACTCCCAAACCAACACAACCTAATTAGTAAGTCAAGACCGTCCCATTCCAGTCTTGTGGTTGCGCGGTTGTCCCAGGTTGTCGCTCTATGAACCGGTCCTTATGGAGAGTGGCCAACCAAGCACTAAGCACCGTGCTGGCCCCCTAAACCATGTTTCTACAAAAACATATTTTTAAGGATGCACAAACCACTCAAGCACACAGCACAGAGGGTCGGCTCCAGAATTAAGTTGCATAAGACCATTAATCAAATTAATTAAAAAGGACCAAGATATGTTGTAGCGCAGCAACCTAGCACAACTAACCAAAATGCAACCCAAAGGATATATATATAGGATATAAAGGTGGCTAGGAAATCCTTATAGGCATACAGAATTAAATGCGGTATGAAATTGTATTTAAAGGTGATAGGAGGTTCATGTTATACTTGCCTTCCTCGTACTCTCCCGGCTGCTGCTCAAACTGCTCGGAAGACGGCTGCTCCTGGTACTGCTCCAAAGGCTCCGCGTCTACTCACGATCATCAAGTATAGTCCACACATACACACATGCACAAACAATAGCAACTATAAGAAAACAGTACACCAATACAATAGAACAGCACATGAAACTAGCCTAGAACTATTCTACGCGTTACAACGATCGCGTGGATATAAAGAACACCTAAAACGGAGCTAAAACGCGAAAACTACGCTTAAAACAAGATCCAGGGGCTTATTTGTGAGAAAAACAGGGCAACCAGGGGCTTCTGCGCAAAAACCGAGGACCTAAACGAAATTAAAGCCTAGATCTAGGGGCTAGCACGAGAAAAACTCAAGAGATGGACTGCGGGTTCAATTTCCAGGAAAGACAGGGGCTTAAACGGGAATAAAAGGACCCTTCTGTAAATACTTTTGACTACGGCTGGACGGCGGGTTAGTTTCCCATAAACCCGAGGGTTCTTTAGCAAAAAGACAAGGCTGAAAGGGTATGTTCTAATCCGGGCCGTTAGATCTAAGACGGGCGGCTGAGATTAGATCCATTAACCGAAGGGGTACGCGCAAACCTCAGCCCTTGGATCGGGATCTGGCGGTTTGAGATCCATTACGCTCTAGATCTAATCCCGAGCGCAGGATGCGGATCGGACGGCCCGCAGCGAAGGGGTATGTGGAATCTAATCCTACGCGTCGATCTCAGATCTGGCGGCTCAGGGGAAAAGAGGCGCGGGCTGGCGGCGCCGACCGCCGGAGAAAGACAGATCGCGGCGGCGCGCGGCTCGGGCTTGCCGGAGCTCGGCGTTCCCGCCGCTCTGGGGGCCAAACCTTCACGACTTCTAGCCAGGGAGAACCACCGGGGCACGGGGAGACGACCTAGGGCTACAGCTGGGCCTAGAGAGGCTCGGGCTTAGCGCGCGACGGTGAGAGGCGGTGGCTATCGCCGGCGAGCGGCGTTCCAGGGGCTACGGCCTGCCAAAGACCACGGGGCCTAGCGCAAACCGGACAGGGGGTTGATGTGTTGCTCACCGGGGCGTCGTGAGGGTCGAAGACGCAACGGAGGGTAGACGTCGACGATGACCGTGCGGCGAGGGCGGCGGCACTCACGGGGGAAGGTGCTGCAGGGGGCCTCGAGGTCTCTGGGATGCACGGACCGGTCGGGGAAGCTCCTGCGGAGGTAACCAGGGAGTTAAGAAGGGCCGGGACACAACGACGGCGGCCAATTTAGGCGGCGGAGCAGATCACCGGCGGCGGCGTCGAGGCTCGATTCCGGCGATGCCGAGGTCCAGAGCTCCAACGCACAGCTCGGGAAGCTTCTAGGGGGCGAGGTGGAGCGTCTACGGGTGATGTGGTGGTCCGAAGTGCAGCAGAGCGGCCGATCGACGGTGAGGCCGAGGCGCCTGCACGGCGGAGGGAAGAAGGAGGCGGCGGCGCTAGCGATGCAAGGCTAGGGTTAGGGTTCAGATGGGTTGGTGGGGCTACTGGGCCACTTAAGGACCGGGGGTCGAGGCCTCGGCGTGCGGGCCCAGGGGAAAAGCTCGCCGGCGTTTTCGGAGGCTGTTGAGCGCCGGAGGAAACAGAGGAAGGAGAGAAAAAAGGGGGAAGAAGCTGACGCGTGGGTCCAGCTCGCCAGCGAGAGAAGGGGGAAGAGCGGGGAGACAGGCCGGGCTGAGGGGAAAACTGGGCCGGGGCTCGGCCCACGCGGGGGGGGGGGGGGGAAGAGGAGAGAGCTGGGCCTCGGGCTGGGAAAGAAAGAGAGGGAGAGGGAGAGGGGTTTGGGCCGGCTGGCTGGGCTCCTTTCTCTTCCTTTTCTTTTTCTACACTCCACTAATTCAAACAAAACTATTTGAATTCAAATGCAAATTGAATTCAGACCTATGAACTTGACACAAATAAAACAATGCTGCAGCATGAATGCACAAACAATTTAATCCTATGATAAATTTTATTTCCTTGTGTTATAAATTACTTTAAATGCCACCAAAAATTAAGAAAAAGCCTGGAAAATTTATTTAAGCCCAAATAAATTAATTAAAATTTGAGGAAATTACCTTAGGGTGTTACATTGATCCCTTTACCACATAGAGTAACAAGAGCAACTATGTGGTTATCAAAGATGATATTTGATTAAAGATTCTACCATATTTGATTAGTTATAGGTACTTACCTAGAATGGTTAATCAACTAGAACCTGAAAACCAAAAGTTTAAATTAAGGATCTACTCTTTGTTGCTTTTCAGCTGAAAACCCTACCCAAAACCTGAAAAGCCTGCATAAGTCTAGATACATGGCTAAGTATACCATAACCGGGTAAGTCTTGCTGAGTATTAGTATACTCAGTCTTGCTTTTGTTGATCTACTTCAGGTAATCTCCCTAATGAGCTAGCATTCATTACCCCGTGGCCCTACCCCCTGCCTGATGGTTGGTCCGTGGAGTGGGATCCGTCCCCGGCCAACACAGATTCCGCCGAGTGATATCATGCCAGGGCTAGCATGATATCCGTAATAACGACGTGTACAGTGTTCGTATTTTCAAACTCCGCTGCTGTAACTTAAAACTTAAACCGTTTTGTAATAATGTCCCTCGTTGAATACTGATGTTACTTTTATATCCTTAGGTAATATATATCTGCCTGTGATGTAAAGTGTAATGGCTTTCATATCTCTGGACTCGCCTTCGTGCGAGGTACCTTGTTGGATCCTACGTCGGTGGTTTATCGGGACGTTACCCGACAGACCAAGGGATTATACCGTTTGAAGCACGAGGTAGCCCTCCAGAGAGGACTCGCGTACTTGAGCCGGTATAATTCAGGTTGGTTCTGCCACAGCTGGTATCAGAGCTAACAAGTGTACCCTGGAGATATATTAGCCTTAAAAATAATTTATAGTATAAAAATTTTGATTAATCAAGTATTTGCGAATTACGTTAGGTTCGTTAAGGTATATGTATAGTACGTAAAGCCCTAGGGTAATATTAAGAAGGGAATTAGAGGTGGCTGTAATATATATATATATAACTCTAACTCCCAGCATTATTTTTCTGTTAAAACTTAAATTCATGCATAACCCAACCTTACTTTCTGTAACAACACCTTCGATCGTGAGGTAAGAAGGTAAGGATCCTCAGCCAACTGAGGGAGCTTGGCCTTCCTGTCGGTGATGCGAACCGAACGCTGTTTCTCAAGCAGTGGCTTACTTGAGATGCTGCCAATGTACCAACCTTGGTTGACTACATTGGGAGTAGATGGTTCGGCGCAGGGTATGGCGATCGCTATTCATACCCCCGCATTTTGCGGTACCCCCCGTGAATACGTTATTCGATAACGTATGCAAACGTTGTCTGTACGGCGGTAATTGTACAGATGTTGTTTCTATAGTGAGCAGTAACGAATGGGGACGCTTTCATGACATGCTGGCATGAAAGGTTCATTGGATATATATATATATATATATATATATATGTATTGTGGTTTTCTGCAGGTACACTAACCACGATTACGAAACTAGGATGGATAGAACTTATCGACTAGTTAATAGAGAGAGACGTATTTATATGATGTCACCGTACTTAACCACGTAAGACCAAGATTACTTGGCAATTATTTTTGTTTGTGAGGACGTGTAGAACGTGCATACATCATGACATCTTGGATTGACCTGATTGCCTTGTTTGTTACGTTGATGTACTGAAATATGTGCTTGTATTTGAATGCTTGTCTATACTTTGTGCTGTAAGAGCCAACGTAATCTACTAGGCTAACTTAGAGTGGAGAATGCCTTTTGTGTGAATCAAGTAAGTTGGGTCATGTTTGAACCCTATCATTGATCTTAGCTTGACAGCCAAATCAAATCCTTGATTTTGCTTTAAATCTGTTTCGGTAGAACCATTGAACTTCTCCTTTGATAGTTAAACCTTGATAATCATCATCAAACCCTTCAATCCATCATTCCATAATTCATCCATCCTTTCATGATGTTGTACCTTACATTGTTGGCTATTCTGGCTACAACATCTGAAAGTTGTACCTCCAATTTTTGCTCAGATGATTTTGGATAAATTAAAAAGATGTATGACCATAATTACTTCTGAATATAATTCTCCCCGCAAAAGTCATGCATCATAACATATATCATCTTTGGTCAGTGCATGGTGTTGCATCATCATCGAAAATCCGTACGCTAACTAACGGGTGTGTGTCCAGTACAACCTTGGGTTGTCTTTGGGTTCCTAAGTCTATCTTGTTGCTGTTGGCACTACAGGGTTGCTATTCCTCTTTGGTGGTAGTGTTTAATCACATGACCATGATGCCGTGTCGGAACCTAAGGCCTCATGTGCACTGCAGTCACATGATTGAGCCATTAGGAGCGCACTGGTGACTAAGTATATGTGACGTAACCCCACTGCAATCTCTTCTTATGCAACCTTACTAGTGTCCTAACTTTTGATCCTCGCTTAAGGATATAGAACTACTCAGGTGTTAGTTACGAGAGAACGGTTACAGGGTGCGAGTCATGTGCATCATCAACTCATGATAGCAGTATGCATCATGCTTCATGCATTTCATACGTGCATACACTACAAGTATCATCATCCTTGCATCAGGGTGTATGCATCATTCGGTCAGCATCGTGGTAACTGCATTATGTCATATGCACCATTTCGGTCATGCAAAGAATCCTCCATCTTCATGTTACATCATCATTGCAAACATACATTTCAACAATGTATTACATTCATGATTATATACCAAGCATCGCATTTTGAGTTGGAGCATTTTGTCATTACCCCTTGATTGCATCAGTATAAATAAGCATGTTTTGCAATCAACATCATCCAACTCATTGAAATAATAAACTCTGCGCAGGAATGTTTCAAACATCTCTTGTCGGACTCTTATGCTATCCTTACTTGCTATCTATAAATTGTGTGATGGATGTCACCGACATTTATCATAAGAGAACTTGATCACCTTTCTCTCACTTCTCTCATCAAACTCATCCTTGTACAATCCATCTATATTCTTGTCATACTCATCTCATCATATTCCAACAGCTTTTACCATCAACATCAATCTTCTCTGGTGTGATTGCTTTTTGTTACTTTTGATGGGTGATTTACTTCTCTTCCCTTCAGAGTCTTTCGTCCGAATCTCAGGACGAGATTCTTTTTAGGGGGGAAGGCTGTGACAGTTCATGTGTTTGTAAGTTAGACATATATTTGTTAGTGTGAAATATGTGTTTGATTGTATAAAGCTCATGTGTGTTTATGTGAAGCTTTTGAAAAATTTAAGTGCCAGTAAAAGGGTACTTTTGTAATTACAGAAAAAACTAGGGTTGTTTTTGCAAAATGTAATTTGATAAGAGGTAACTTCAAAATAAGTAAAGGGTAGTTTTGCAAATATATTTTTCTTACTTTATGTCTTGTAAAAATATATATTTATCCAAAAAAATTTCATTAGAAATGTATGTGTTAAATTGTGTAAAAATTTGCGTAAAGTTGAGGAAATAGGGGTATGTATGTAATTTTATAAAAGTACAAGTCTTTTTATGCAAAATAGGTGATTTACAAAAGTAACTTTCCAAAATTACTAGAGGCCAAAGGGTAATAATGTAAGTAATCATGACTTACATAGCATTTTGCAAATAGGCCCAAGGTTATATGTAATTCACCCTAACTAGGACAAAAATTGATAAACATTCAAATTTAGTCCAAGTCTTAAAATAAAAAATCATATTTTGAGTTTTGGAGTTCAAACCCTAAAGCAAAGTTGTAGAGCTTGAAAAGTTGTACAACTTTTGTGGCAGAACCGCTCGAATTATTTCGGCTCCAGTGCGCTATTGATCGCCGTACAACTGCAATCAGCCCAACGCACTTCAAACGGAACAATCCTTTGGTCTGTCGGGTCTCCGCCCGATGCAACCACGGCTCAGCAGGATCGAAGCAGGTTTACCTCGCACGAAGGCGAGTTCACATCACAGAATAGCTCATTAACTTTTAATTTACAGCCATACATACATTATTACAAACTGGTTTCAAAGATAAGTAAACTTATACAACCTATGTTCAAACTGACAAGCACAACAGCTTGTCCAAACTCACAGCGGAAGAAAAAGTTTTACGCGACTACACACGTTGCGAAGGCGAACACCACGCTTAGCCCAGGGCCTGGTGTCACTCCGGAGGGTCAGTGCCGGCCGGGGACGGGTCCCATTCCACGGACCAGCCAAAAGGAACGGACGTTGGCCACACAAGGTTGTCCGTGGGATTTTCGAAGGTCATACCTGAAACAGATATTGGCAAGGCTGAGTATTCTAATACTCAGCAAGGCTTACCCGGGGTTGGGTATACTTAGCCCGTAACTAGACTCATGCAAGCATTGTAGAGGCTCTGGTTTGTTTTCAGCTGAAATGCAACATAGAGTATAAACTATTTTCAAGTTTTAGCTATCAGATTCTAGCTTGATTAGCCATTCTAGGTTAGCACCTACACTAAACAAGCATGATAGATATTATCATTTACCAAGATTATCTCATCAACAGTTATACTTTTTACTCAATGTGGTAAAAGGGATAAGCAATCTCAATCTTCGTGAGAGGCGGACGATTCGAATCGAATTTAACCTTGCAAGGTAAACCTAACACACAAGCTTGGAATACCACAAGGTGTTTCAAGAAACCGTTTCCCTCATATTCCGGGTTATGGATCAGGGCCACCACAAGCGACTGCAGGACCGTACGCACACCCAATGTGTGCAGGACATACGTCTGTAGCGCGACTACAAAACCCGTATTCCTGTCTACCTTGCAGAACGTACTCCCACACGTCGGTGCGTGTAAACATAAAATAAAAGTCGAGTGGTGGAGACAAGTCCATTTGCCGGGCCATTCGGGTACTAGGCTTACCGCTTACCATATTTCGCGGTATGTGGTTAGTACTTTCAAAAATTTAGCCACCACTACCACACATTTCGACCTTAAAGCTTTTATCAAAACAGACAGGGTAAACTTTCAGGTCATGATACAACACATGACCCTGTCCGTCATCCTTATAGTGGTTGCAGGAATGTAAACATGCAACTCCTATATCGCGCGAGTGACAGGAAATCACTCGACTTCTACCGGTCCTATTAGCGGAGCAACTATCCGATAAGGACTCGGGAGCATTACATTGGATTCCTAGGATTCATGCATCTAGGGTTTCACTTCAATTCCTAGACTTAATGCAAGATATAATATAGATAGATATAGATTGCAGTGTAAATAAAATAATAGGATATATCCGGGGTTTGCCTTCTGGAGTGGGGTTGGGGGCAGGAGAGTCAGAGGCTTCCGAACTTAGGTTCGGGGCTTCAGTTAGTCCCTCGATGATTTGGGTTGGGTCTTCTGGAAAGCCTTGGTCTTGTCCTAAGACCAGTTCGTAGTCCCCGTCGTCGAGCGTCGTTGATTCTATATGAGATGCAATAAAATAAATAAGGTGAAAATTTAAATTTAAGATCTAATATTATAACTCATCCAAACAACACACAAGAATTCACATAATCAAGAGAGAGTTTAGGTTTCAAACACTATTTACAAAGAAATCATAAAGATATTGTAGGGTTTGTTGCAAAGAAAAACTAAAACATTTAAATTAAATTTAAGATGAACCAAAATTTAAGTTCAAAACTTTTTAAATAAAAGAGTAAAGATTTTGGACATTTGTTTATACATTAAGCATCAAATAATAACACATTAGAAAATGATAATAGATCCTAATTAGAAAGGTTATACAATAGGTTTAGTTAATATTTCAAATTTGAAAGTTCAAATTAAAAGAAGTAAAGCTTAAATCAAATTTGAATTTGAAACTTTGCACAAAGTTACCTAGAGCTTATAACACGTTCATGCCAAACTTCATAAGCAATAAAGCATAAAATATCGAGGTTAAGCATAAATTACCCCTTAATCTTAGGTTTAAAATAGAGGTAAAAGTATTTTGTTTCAGACTAAACTCCATTAGCAAAAGTTTTAGAGTTTGAAATCTAGTTTCTAACAAAACTAGTTTTGCCATTTTTGGATTTTTCTGTGAATTGTTACGAATTTTGCAAGGCAGAAATCACACACACATGAAATAACAGATACACTAGGGGGGGGGTTTGAATATTTTGCACTTTTGTCCCTAAAAGAAGTTTTCTTCTCACGAACAGACCCCTGCCCGGTCTCGACACGGCTGGAAGCTCGGCCTCCGGTGTGTTCCCACCGGCGGCGAGGTCGCCGGCGGTGAAGGGCCGGTCAAGCACGACCAGGAGAAGGGGGAAAGCACGTTGGGCAAGGTGGGGTTCATACGACAGAAGGGAAATCCAGCCGATGGCGAGGAGGAGCGGCGGCTGTGGCGGCGCAACGCCGTTCCCGATGAACGGCCGGCGAACACGAAGAAGCAATGCACGCACGAGCATCACAGGAA
Source organism: Panicum hallii (assembly GCF_002211085.1). Classification (NCBI taxonomy): domain Eukaryota; kingdom Viridiplantae; phylum Streptophyta; class Magnoliopsida; order Poales; family Poaceae; genus Panicum; species Panicum hallii. Next base: position 45,917,100 of record NC_038050.1, on the reverse strand, counting down.
CACGGGAAGACGATTTCCATACGTGGCTCGGTCGGAGAGGTGGCGAGACGGGCTGTCGATGGTGAAGCCGAGCTTGGCGGCGCCAATGGAGGGGCGGCTCGGGGTGGAGCAAATCTGGCAAGGGGAGGGGTCGGGGCTGGTCTGGATCACGATGTGGGGCAAGGGGAGGAGGTGGGGAAGCTCTGGGTCAGCGGGATTTGGGCGAGGTGAAGTGATTGTGGTGTACGCCGGTGAGGAGTGCGGCGGCTCCGGTGATGCAGGGAAGAAGAGAGGGGAGAAGCGGGCCGAGGACAGGGGTTTGGCAAGCGAAATAGCGAGGGAAACAAAGTGGCTTGGAGTTGCTGGTGCCACGGAGCAGAAGAGAGGGAGGGATATGGCGAGTCTGTGGGAAATCGCGGTGGCGGCAGGAACTCCGGCGTGCGGTGTTGACAGCCGGTGAAAGACGTGGCGCTCGGGTGGGACGCCAGCAGCAGAGGGCTAGAGCGGTGAGAGGATAGGGAAGCAACGCGTGGACGGGGGAGGCACAGGAGATGGCCGGCGGTGGCCAGAAGCGGTGCATTACGCCGGCGGCAGAAGCACCAGGGGAGCAAAGCAGGGGGGGCAGAGGCGCCAGGAGGGAGAAGGGGGAGGAACTGAACCAGGGACTGATATGTGAATTCAGAGAAAAGCAGGGACCTCACTGAAAAGGATTTGCAACTTTTAAACCAGTGCTCAAATGAAGATGGTCCAAAAAGCAAAAGTGCATGATTTTTCAAACTCTACAACTTCTCTTTAAGGTTCATCTTTGAAGATAAAATAGACTTAGTAATAATTTCACATTTAATGTAAGTCCTATGGATAAAAATACTTTTGCATATATACCCAAGGGTAATTTCACATATTTTTACAATTTAACCACAGATATCACTTTTTGCAAAACAACCCTTTTACTTTTAAACTTCTCCCTCTATTTCCACCCATTTTTCGTAAAAGGACCTCTAGTTAAAATTAATTACATAAACATCACTTTTTCCATAACCTTGCACATATTAGGCACACCTTTTGCTAAACTTTGCACATAAAAACACATCAAAGCTTTAGGATGTGACCATGCTAATTACCTGAGTGTCACAACTTTCATTTTGGCCACATTTTTGTTTGAGCTCTAGAACAGTGGTTAAATTCTTCTTTACCAAGAGGTCCCTGCAATTTTCTAAAATTACAAACAAGTCCTCGGGAAATTCCCTTTCTCTTCTTCCTCTGGCGCTGCTCTGTTTCACTGCTCTGCAGCTCTCCGCTGTTCCTGACTGCTCTTGCCACCTCCTGCTGCAAATTTTCCACGCATCGCCCAAGCTCTAACGCTGATCCAATCCTCTCCACCTCCTCCACCGTGGCCTTATCCCTTCTCCAAACCTGCCGGCCTACCTTGCCTTCTCTCCCATTTTCTTTCTTCTTCTATCGGCCAAGAAATAGAGACGAACCAAGCCGAGCTTCTTTGGTCCGCCGGCCAAATTCCCAACCTCCGCTCCGGCGCCGGGCCCTAGGGACTTGCCGCCGCCCCTGTACCCCCACGTCACCAGGCCAGTAGTGCCCTCCTGGCCTTGCCCAGCGTCGCGCCTGCACCTCCCCGGCCGGAGCAGCCCGCGCCTCTGAGCTCCGCCCCCCCCAACGCCGAAGGCCTCCTTCCGGTCTTCCTCCTCACCTTCTGACCCCTAAAATGAACTCCTGGTGTGCCACTCGTCCTCCCCGGCCACCGGAGTGGTCTCCTCCCACAGGAACCGAGCCCCCCCCCCCCAAGCACCTCCTCTGCTTCAAGTTCACAGGAAGGACCTCGTGCAACAATTGGAACAAGTCCAGGGGGTTTTCTGCACTGTCATAGACTCGTAGGTATAGTCTTTTATGGGTCTAATTGCTTAAAGCTTTAAAAATTCATAGAAAATAGTATATAAATCATAAAATATCAAATGAAGATGTTTTGGAATCCTTGTGAGTAGATCTATGCAGTATGTGTATAATTTTGTATGTGTTAGTAGAAAAATTTTGCTCTAGTTTAAATACTATTTTAAGTGGTTGCAAGCTTTGAAAATGCATAGCAAGTAATAGAAAAATGGTATAAATGTAAAGCCAGTTGGGTTGATTTTATTCTAGCATAAGGAACTTAGGAAAAAGATTTAATCTACTATTTGTTTAATGCTTTTATGATGTTTTGATTTAATCATGAGTAATGCCTGTTTTAGCTTGTCATTTAATATCTACAGTGATGGAAGTCAAAAATTTATGAAATTTATGCAATAGCTTACTTTTTACATGTTTAGTTCAATGTAAAAATTTCGTGCCCAGAAACTATGTGCATGTTATAAATCTATTTTTGTTCAGTTTGTCTTGTTGAGGCTAAAATAAATACTTTTGGTTGGCAATAAATACTGGTAAAATTGTTTTTACACTCCTTATCGGTGTTTTATCATGTAAATTAATTTGTGCTACCAAATCCTTGCTGCATGTCAAGTTGTTGCATTTATTTGGTTCCTAAATATAGTTTTCTTTTAAGTGTTACTAAAATGTGCTTTTCTACCTGTTAATCTGTCACACCCGATTTATAAAGAACATAAATCGAGCAATCATATATGCGCCAGGATCAAGTCACGCATATATACAACAGAATCATCAAGATATCACAACACATATTACGAATAACATTAATATAAATCGTAAAAGAATTATTTTATTACACCCGAATCAAGAATCGGTTCAAGAGTTGCGGAAGCGTAAAAGAGATACATGTAGAGCTGGGCGCCACAGGGACGTCGACTGGGAGACAGACGCCTAGAAGTCGTCGAAGCCGCTGACGTAGTCCTCCACGTTGCCGGGCACTGAGCAGCAGTCGAAGATATCCAAGAGAACAGAAGAGTAGAAAGGCAAGGGTGAGTACAACTCATACTCAACAAGTATAACACAAACTATGAGGCTCTAAGGTTGGCTGACTCGACTGCATTAGCTTTTAGTCTTGGCAGAATTTTATTAAAGCTAATTACTACAAGTGGATGAATTACCATAAACCCGAATTGCATAATAAATTAATCAATATTAATTAAGAACTACTGAGAACCATCCAAACCAAAACCACCCGGGGAATCTCCCTAATCAAAGGTTGATAACCCATCAGACGGAGGATCTGGGCCGCTCGTGACTGTGAGCACAGCTGATATATCAGTTTTACACTCTCGAGAGGTTGCACAACTTTACCCACAAGTCGTGAGCTACGCTAGTTGGTCATCACACTTCCTTAGGTGAGATGGCTAGAAAGCACACTACGAGACCGTTACAAAGGATCACGTTGGTAAGGTGTAACCGCTAAGGATTCTGGATCAGCAACGATGGGGCCCACCTCCGGGGGTACAAGACACACATCACAGACCAAGCCGGAGGAGCAGGGACCATTGAAGCTTACCACCCCTCTTGCCCACGCAGGTAAGTTACTCCTGAACCAACACAACCTAATTAGTAAGTCAAGACCGTCCCATTCTAGTCTTGTGGTTGCGCGGTTGTCCCAGGTTGTCGCTCTATGAACCGGTCCTTATGGAGAGTGGCCAACCAAGCACTAAGCACCGTGCTGGCCCCCTAAACCAAGTTTCTAACAAAACATCTTTTATCGAGACGTGAGCCGCTCAAGCACACAGCACAGAGGGCCACTCTCAGAATTAAGTTGCATATACTAGGAAGTTCTAAGGGGTTCTACGCAAAAACCAAGGGTCTAAACGTAATTAAAGCATAGACCCAGGGGCTAACTTGCTAAAACTCACGGCATGGATGGCGGGTTCTATTTCTAAAGAACTTGAGGGCCCAAACGAGTAAAACCGGGCTTAACTGCAAATATATTTGAACTACAGGTGGACGGCGGGTTGATTCCTCAAAAGAACAGGGGCTCTTTAGCAAAATGGCTGGCTGAAGCGGTACGTTTTAATCTGGATTGTTGGATCATGATCTGGCGACTCGGATTAGATCCGTCTCGCGAAGGGGTACGCGCGCACGGTGATCGTCGGATCTGGATCCAGCGGTGCGGAGCAAAGGGGTACGCGGCTTCTAATCAGGCGCGTCGATCTCAGATTGAACGGCCCGGATCCACTCCACGCGCGGGAGCGGCTGCGCTCGCCCGCCAGTGACCGATCTCACGGCGGCACGGCTCGGGACTCACCGGAGTTCGCCAAGATCGGTGCTCCGGGGGTTCTGGGGGTCGGGACTGTGCTGGGGAGAGAGGGTGGATGACGGCGAACCCGTCTGGGCAATCAGTGCGGCGGATTGGGGTCGGATTGGGTCTCGCCACGGCGAGCGGCGGCGATGTAACGTCGGGGTGGTGCTCCAGCCACTAGAGTGATCTACGCGACCCTACGTCGTGCGCAAAAGGAAGAGGGGCGTCGTGTATAGCTCACCGAGGGCCCGAGACAAGCGGAGACACGGCGCAGAGGCGACTTCGGCTGGGGCTGGCGGTGAGGTAGGCCGGTGCTCGTGGGGAGAGGTGTTGCCGAGGGTCCCCGGGCTTCTGGTCCCCACAAGCAAGTTCAACGCCGAGCTGGGCAGCCAGGGAAACGGTCAGCGCAGCCGGAGGGAAGCCGGCGGTGGGTAATTGCGGCGGCGGACCAATCCTCACCTGTGGCAATGTCGGGTCAAATCCGACGCAGAGGTTCGGGCTCGGGTGTGCTGGAGGTTGGTGGCGGCTTAGGGTAGCCCAAGAGCAACTGCAGATAAGAAGAGGGGAGGAGATGGCCGCCTCAGCGTGCGGATCAACCGAGCAACGGAGCTTCCGCTCCTCGCGGGGTTGTTGCGGCCCGCCCCGATCCGATTGCGCCTGATCTTCTAGAAGGGTCCAGGTGGAGGATGGGTCCGGTGTGCGGCTCGGGAGAAGGCCCAGCGGCGCGGCGGGGTGGGGCCACAGCCAGTGGCCGAGCGGCCGGACCAACAGAAGGGGGAAAACAGAGGAGGCGCGAGGAAGGGGAGGAGTCTGACCCGTGGGGCCGCTAGGTCAGAGAGAGAGAAGAGGGAGAGCGCGAGCGTGCGGGAAACGGGGAAACTGGGCCGGGCTGCTGCGTGCGGAGGAAAAGGGAGGAGGGGTGCTGGGCCTCGACGGCCCATGCGGGGAAAGGAGGGAAGGGAGGGAAAAGTGCTGGGCTGGGCCAAGGGGTTTTGGGCTGCCTTCTCCTCTTTCTTCTTCTTTTCTTTTTCTACTCCTAAACTATTCAAACAATCTATTTGGATTCAAATAAGTTTGAATTCAAACCCTATAAATTCAACACAAAGAAAACAATGCTGCAGCATGAATGCACAACCAATTTAATCCTATGATAAATTTTATTTTCGTGTGTTATAAATTACTTTAAATGCCACAAAATTGGAGAAAAACCCTGGAAATTTCATTTGAGCCAAAATAAATTCATTAAAATTTAATGAAATTACCTTAGGGTGTTACATAATCTCAGTAGCTGATCCTTGTTCCTAAATAAGTCATGTTACAACATGAATTAGGGTTACAAGGAGTGTCTCTGTGTGGTTGTTCAAATTCCGAGCATATGCTTTAAAGTTGATTACTTAAGCATGATATTGTTTAAGCATGATATTGTTTGTATGCTTGCTAAAACTAGCTCGTAACCTCAGTACAACTTAGCTAACATACCTAAGACCTTGTGACACTTGTGTCATAATGTACAACTTGGAATAATTTAGGAACCACTTAAAGCTATATTTGGTCATGTGTGCTTGTTATTGCAATACGTTTCTTGTGCCGCTTATTCAAATCTTAATTAGACTTGTTGTGCAACTTTAAGGCATAAGAGATGTCTAATTCGGACATGAAACATTTAATTTATTTTAGCCTACTATTTGTGTGACGCTAAACTTAATTAGCTATTGGTAGCCAAAGTCCTTGCCATAGATTGAATAAAGATAAATTGTACACCATGCCTGATGTACTTGCTGCCCCTATGGCAGACTTTTTGTGATGATTGATTAACCCTTATTCATATGGATGCTCATACCTTTGCTTTGGTCTTGATTACAATCTTGTTAGAGCCCCTTCCTATGTAAAGATCCTAGTCTACCTCGTGTATCGACTACTTAGTTGATACACCTTTGTAACTAGGTTTAGCAATCGGCTACTAATTCAGCCGATTTTCGATAGGCGTGACCCTATCGGCCATGAGCCTCTTGACTTCTTTCCTACCGGCAAAAGCCCCTCGGCCTGATGTTAACCACCCTATCGGTTCGATCCGATGTTAGTGCCCTGACCGATCTGGTCCGATCTAGACAACCACGCCGGCTATGCATCAATCGGTTGTTTGCTGACATCATCGAACCACTCAAACACTGATTACTCCGGTTAACACTCCAGTCTAGAATCGGATAGGCACATCCAATAGAGAACGTAATTATCAGCTAAGCACAGCAAGTACAGCATAGGTAATCGGCTACTTATGCCGACTCACAAATCTAACGCATGCGCACATATTAGCTCGGCCGATGTTCACACTCTCGACTAGTTTACCAGTGCACAATCCAATAGTTACATACCCTGATCGGCTAGCATGCTGATGTTCACAGATCGACTAGTTTGCTAAAAACACAAATCGGCTATGCCGATGCGCACAGTGATCAACTAGCCATCCGATTTAGATAACGTATCGGCTGCACATAGTCGATGTGTTAGAGATGCACACACGATCTTAGAGTTCTATTATCCACTGATCTAAGCCGATTCTAGTTGTTTCCCATAGCGGTCAAATATGGCCGGTCAATCCTTAGTTTTCCCATCCTTATCCACACACTGTTATCAGCCGATTTATCGGCTGAGAGATCGGCTATATGCTTACCGGTTACATACCCTCAACCACATCCTCTTTAGTCTAATTCCGCACTTATGGTCTCACCAACCTAGTTTAATATTAGTGTTCTATTACATCTAATTCTTGAAATAGGTCTAACTTAGATAACCCCATCGGCTGTACGGCACTCAATTGTTGTGTTGACGTAATCCAGCCGATGCAACCACACCTAGTTACCTAGTATAACACTTAAGCACATCTCAGTTAAGATACAACTGCTTTAGGAAACACCCCTTTGCTAAAGTAATCAATGTTTTCATCGATCAATTAGGAAACCGATGCACCTATCCATCGGCTACACAGGCCAAAGTATACAACTCTAGATCAGTAAGATAGCACAGTAGACACGCCTCTGTTAGACATGACCAAAGCACGTCAATCGGCTAAACCTGATGCATCCTCATCGGTTAAGGCCAAGACCTATACACCAACCAATTAGATAACCAAACATGCTACCTAATGAAGTTAGTATAGATGTTTAGGGTAACCCACCCTGTTGCTTAACGTAACTAGTTAGTTTAGTTGATACTCAATAAATGACTGCCTAGTACAGGGTAGTTAGGTTGTTTGTTGAAATATAGTGTTCTTTTGTTTGGATTGCAACTTTATTGTGAAATAACATAAAAGAATGTGCATTCCATAACTTATAACTATGCATATCATGTAGACTCGACCACTCTCGCCGACGGTGACTAGGAGCTTATTCTGGAATAAGAAGTGGAATCCGCTGAAGATCCCGGGAACGTCGTCGAAGGATTAACTGAAGCTCCGAACCAAAGTTCGGATAACTTTAGCCCTACCACTCTCAATCCTACGCAAGAAGGCAAGCCCCGGACATAACCCTTACTTTATTTATACTGCGAACGATATTATTTATATATATCTTTATGCATTAAGTTCTTAGGAATTGTTTGGAACCCTAGTTGCATAATTCCAGGAACCAATGTATTGAACACTAGAACTTGAGTCCGACTAGCTGCTATGCTTATAGGACCTGTAGAAGTCGGGTGATTTCCTGTCACTCGCGCGATATAGGAATTGTAATGTTTACGTTCATGTTATTCACTATAAGGATGACGGACGGGAATTTTGTGGAGTATCATGTTTGAGATGATACCCCGTCTGTGTTGTTGAACTGGATAAGGCCGCAGTGTGTGGTAGCGGTGGTTAAGCGTTTGAAAGTACTAGCCACATGCCGTGAAATATGGTAAGCGGTAAGCCTAGTAACCAATCGGCCCGAGGAGTGGACATACCCCCCACCACATGTATTTGCTTCTTTTGGTTACTTGGTTCGACGTGTAGGAATACGTGTTGCTGGGCAACCAGGAGTACGGGTTTTGTAGTCGCGCTACAGACGTACGTCCTGCACTTTGGAAGTGCGTATGGTCCTGCAGTCGCTTGTGGTGGATTTTGATCCACGAGTCGGAATGAAAGGCAAACGGTTGCTTCGGAATGACCCTTTGGTGTTCCAAGCGTGTGTGTTAGGTTTACCCTTGCAAGGTTGAATTCGATTCAGAATCGTCCGCTTCTCACGATGGTTGAACTGCTTGATCCCTTTACCACATAGAGTAACAAGAGCAACTATGTGGTTATCAAAGATTATGTTTGATTAAAGATTCTACTATATTTGAGTAGTTATAGGTACTTACCTAGAATAGTTAATCAACTAGAACCTGAAAACTAAAAGTTGAAATTAAGGATCTACTCTTTGTTGCTTTTCAGCTGAAAACCCTACCCAAAACCTGAAAAGCCTGCATAAGTCTAGATACATGGCTAAGTATACCATAACCGGGTAAGTCTTGCTGAGTATTAGTATACTCAGTCTTGCTTTTGTTGATCTACTTCAGGTAATCTCCCTGATGAGCCAGCATTCATTACCCCGTGGCCCTACCCCCTGCCTGATGGTTGGTCCGTGGAGTGGGATCCGTCCCCGGCCAACACAGATTCCGCCGAGTGATATCATGCCAGGGCTAGCATGATATTCGTAATAACGACGTGTACAGTGTTCGTATTTTCAAACTCCGCTGCTGTAACTTAAAACTTAAACCGTTTTGTAATAATGTCCCTCGTTGAATACTGATGTTACTTTTATATCCTTAGGTAATATATATCTGCCTGTGATGTAAAGTGTAATGGCTTTCATATCTCTGGACTCGCCTTCGTGCGAGGTACCTTGTTGGATCCTGCGTCGGTGGTTTATCGGGACGTTACCCGACAGACCAAGGGATTATACTGTTTGAAGCACGAGGTAGCCCTCCAGAGAGGACTCACGTACTTGAGCCGGTATAATTCAGGTTGGTTCTGCCACACTCTATCTTCCACAACGGGAGTACATCAATTCTTGCACCTGTGCTGCAACCGGGATCAAGCTAAAGGATATCCCTATCGTTGCGAATACCCAGATGTCTTTCCACACGATTTGCCCGAAATGCCCCCAGATTGAGATATTGAGTTTATCATAGAACTCCAACCTGGCACTGCTCCCATCTCTAAGAGACCCTATCGTATGCCACCCAATGAGCTGGCCGAGTTAAAAATCCAACTCCAAGACCTCCTTGATAAGGGTTTTATTCGTCCAAGTGCTTCACCATGGTGTTGTCCAGCTCTATTCGTGAAGAAGAAAGACAATAGCCTAAGGCTATGTGTAGATTATCGTCCTCTCAATGCGGTGACTATCAAAAACAAATATCCTCTGCCCTGTGACAGTTCAAGTACATGTAAGCTAGGCACATAAATTGTTAGTGTGAAGTAAGTGCTTGTTAGTGAAAAGCTTGTGTATGTTTATGTGAAGCTTTTGAAAATTTAAAGTGCAAGTAAAAAGGGTATTTTTGTATTTATGGAAAAACTACGGTTGTTTTTGCAAAATGTAATTGGATAGGAGTTAACTTCAAAATTAAGTGAAGGGTGGTTTTGCAAACATATTTTTTCTTACTTTATCCCTTGTAAAAAATATATATTTATCCAAAAGTTTCATTTGAAATGCGTGTGTTGAAATGTGTAAAAATTTTGGGTAAAGTTGTAAAAATAAGGGTGTTTATGTGATTTTATAAAAGTACAAGTCCTTTTATGCAAGTAGTTGAATTACAAAAGTAACTCTCAAAGTTACTCAGGACTAAAGTGTAAAAGGTGCAAGTCATCATGACATGTCTATCCAATCATTATGACGTGTCTATCCCGTCATCATGACGTGTCATAAATGCTTGCATTTAGGCCCTAAATATTATGATATTACACTCTTTAGGACAAAAGTAGTTCAAATCCAACCTTTATTCAAAATTTCACGTGTAAAGATATAAGTTTTGGGTTTTTGAACTTGAGCCCTAAAGCAATGTTGTAGAGTTTGAAAAACTCTCCAACTTTCATTTTGGACAATTCTTCATTAGGCTTTTAGATTAATTAGAAATTTTACTTTACCAAGAGGTCCCTGCAATTTTCTAGATTTGCGCATAAGTCCTTGGAAAGTTCTATTTCTCTTCCTCCTCTATTTTTCTTCTTCCTGGCGCCCTTCCTTTTTCTCCCCACCGGCGGCACCTCTCTCTGGCCTCATCCTTATCCCCACCCCGGTTTTCCCCCTCTCTCTCCCCTCTACCCGGCCCGAGCAAGCAGCGGGCGCGCGAGCCGGCGCGGTGCGGCGTGGCTCGGGCGTGCGCAGCGCGGCGGGCAGCTGCGGCTTGCGAGCGGGCGCAGGCGGCAGGCGTGCGATGCGGGCCACGGCGCGGTGGCTCGGGCGCGGCACAGGTGCGGCGTGAGCAGGCGCGCGGGAGCGGGCGGAGTGCGACGTGGCGGCGCGTGCGAGAGCGGGCGGCGCTGGCGGCGAGCGGAGCGGGGCCGGGGAGCTGGGCTGGTGCAGGCGTGGGTGCCGGGCGTGCAGGCAGGCGCGGGCGCGAGCGCGCGGTTGACTACGGCGGGCGACTCCAGTGCGACGGCTCGGCGCGGAAGCTGCGGACTAGCGTTGGCGACGTGTGGGCGCGGCGCAGGTGGCGGCGTGAGCGGGTGCGGTGTGGTGGCGCTTGAGTACTGGAGCAGGCTCGGGACTTGGTGGCGCTGGAGCTAGTGCGCGCGTGCGAGTGGAGCTGCGGCTGCGGCACACGGGCGGTGTAAGCAAGACGTGACGCGGGCCAAGAATGCACGCGGTTCGGGCGTGCACGGGAGCGATGCGGCAAGGCCGGGGCGAGCGCGGGTCCGGCAACAGGAGGAAGAGGAATAGCTGCGCAGGGCGATGGCGTGCAGGACGACGGTGTGCAGGGAGGTCACGCGCGGTGCGGGAGGAGTTGCAGTGCGGCGGCTGCGGGCGGATTCGCACGGGAGCAGCGGGGCCGCACGTGGAGAACGTCGCAGGCCGTCGAGGAGAAGGCAGCGGAAGGCACGGCCCTAATGCAGGCAGATCACGGCCCTCACGGAGGTGGAGGGGCGGTTATGGCGCGGCGAGCCGGAAGAAGAAGCGGCGAAGCGAAGGTGGCGACCGGGTGCAACGAGCTCGAAGGAGCTAGGTGCAGCCAGGCATGGCGAGCTCCCTTCATCCATGCGGAGGTCGAGGCAGGAGCAACGCGGCGCGGGTTCGACGCGCAGCGCAAGACCGGCGGCGGTGGTAGGCTGGCCCGGATGGCGTCGCAGCAGGCAGAGAGGGCGGCAGAGCTACTTTTTGTGCAAGCAGGAGTGGCGCACAGGAGATGCAACCAGGCGCCGCGGTCCTGCAGGAGGCTACGCGGGTGTGCTGTGACAGTTCATGTGTTTGTAAACTAGGCACATAATTTGTTAGTGTGAAGTATGTGTCTGTTTGTATGAAGCTCATGTGTGTTATGTGAAACTTTTGAAAATTTAAAAGTGCAAATAAAAGGGTATTTTTGTAATTACAGAAAAACCTAGGGTTGTTTGTGCAAAATGTAATTGGATAGGAGGTAACTCCAAAATAAGTAAATGGTAGTTTTGCAAATATGTTGTTCTTACTTTATGTCTTGTAAAAATAAATATTTATCCAAAAGTTGCATTAGAAGTGTATAAGTTAAATTGTGTAAAATTTGAGTAAAGATTAGGAAATAGGGGTATGTATGTAATTTTATAAAAGTACAAGTCTTTTTATGCAAAATAGGTGATTTACAAAAGTAACTTTCCAAAAATTACTAGAGGCCAAAGGGTAATAATGTTAGTAATCATGACTTACATAGCATCTTGCAAATAGGCTCAATGTTATATATAATTTATACTAACAATGATAAAGATGTTATAAAATTCAAATTTAGTCCAAGTCTTAAAATAAAACTTTATATTTTGATTTTTAGAGTTTAAACCCTAAAACAAAGTTGTAGAACTTAAAAAGTTGTACAACTTTCATTTTGGTCACATTTTTGTTTGAGCCCTAGAACAGTGGTTAAATTTGTCTTTACCGAGAGGTCCCTGCAATTTTCTAAATTTACAAACTAGTCCTCGGGAAATTCCCTTTCTCTTCCTCCTCTGGCGCTGCTCTGTTCCTGCTCTGCAACCCACCGCTGTGCCGACCGTTCTTGCCACCTCCTGCTGCAAATTCTCCACGCGTCGCCCCAGCTCTAGCTGATCCATTTTCCCTGCCGCTTTCCCCGTGGCCTTATCCTCGCGCTGCTTACTTCCTATCCCTTTCTTCCTTATCCTGTTCAAGCCAAGCCGAGCAATCTCCACTGCCGCTCAGGCCATCTCGGGCCACCGCGCCTCAATTCCTCCCGCAAGCACCTGTGCCGCCTCCCTCTCGTGCACTGCCGCTCCTATCCTCCTTCCACTCTCGTGCATCTCCCTCTGCAACCGCCGCCTGTTATCTCCTCTTTTCTCCCTACTGTGCGCCGCCGCCCCTCTGTTTCTTGCCGCCCCAACCATCGCCCCTGGGTCCATGCCGCCGCCCTGTACCGCGCGTCACCAGGGCAGTAGCGCCCTCCTGGCCTTGCCCAGCGTCGCTCCTGTACCTCCCCGGCCGGGGCAGCCGCGCCTCTGAGCTCCGCCCCCCCAACGCCGACGGCCACCTTCTGGTCCTCCTGCACACCTTCTAATCCCCAAAACGGACTCCTGGAGTGCTGCTCGACCCCCCCCCCCGGCGACCATCTGGTAATGGACTTCGTGTGACAATTAGAGCAAGCTCAGGGGGTTTTCTGCGAAGTCTAGACTCATGAGAACAGTAGAGTTTGAGGACCTCTGTGTAAGGGTACTTATTATTTCATGTGAGCTGTGTTGCTGACTTATAAATTCAATAGAAAATTGTAGGAAATTCTAAAAATTGCAAAACCAGTTTTGTTAGAAACTAGATTTTGAGCTCTACAACTTCTATTAAATGAGTTTGATACGAAACTAAATATTTTTGAATCTATGTTAAATCCAAGATAAAAGAGTGTAATATTCATAGCCCCTACATGTTAACTTTGTAGATCATGATTTTTGGTATACAATTTTTATAGATTAAGTATGAATTGATGTGGAATTTTCAAATCTAATTTTGTTTGGTAATTTAAATTCTTTTAAGTTAATCAATTCAATTTGTGTTATAGAAGAAATAGCTAAGCATATCCACTTAAAGTTATGTTATTACAATATGTTTCTTGTGCCGCGTGTTCGAATCTTAATTAGACTTGTTGTGCAACTTTAAATAAGGTCTAATTCGAACATGAAATATTTGAATTGTTTTTAGCCTACTGTTTGTGTGGTGCTAAACTTATTAGCTCTTGATAGCCAAAGTCCTTGCTATAGATTGACTAAAAATAAATTATGCACCATGCCTGAGGTACTTGCTGCCCCTATGGCAGACTTTTTGTGATGATTGATTAACCCTTGTTCATATGGATGCTCATACCTTTGCTTTGCTCTTGATTACAATCTTGTTAGAGCCCCTTCCTATGTAAAGGTCCTAGTCTACCTCGTGTATCGACTGCTTAGTTAATATACCTTTGTAACTAGGCTTAGCAATCGACTACTAGTTCAGCCAATTTTTGATAGGCGTAACCCCATCGGCCATAAGCCTTTTGACTTCTTCCCTATCGGCAAAAGCCCATTGGCCCGATGTTAACCACTCTATCGGTCCGATCTGATGTTAGTACCCTGACCGACCTGGTCCGATCTAGACCACCACACCAGCTATGCGTTAGTCAGTTATTTATTAATATCATCGAACCACTTAAACACTGATTACTTTGGTTAACACTCCAGTCAAGAATCGGATAGGCACATCCAATAGAGAACGTATTTATCGGCTAAGCACAGCCAGTACAGCATAGGGAATCGGCTACTTGTGCCGACTCACAAATCTAACACATGCGCACATATTAGCTCGGCCAACGTTCACTCTCAACTAGTTTACCAATGCACAATCAAATTGTTACATACCCTGATCGGCTAGCATGCTGATGTTTACAAATCAACTAAATTGCTAAAAACATAAATCGGCTATGCCGAGGTGCACAGTGATCAACTAACCCTCCGATTTAAATAACGTATCGGCTGCACATAGTCGACGTATCGGAGATACACACACGATCTTAGAGTTCTGTTATCCACTGACCTAAGCCAATTCCAGTTGTTTCCCATAGCGGTCAAATATGGCCGGTCAATCCTTAGTTTTCCCATCCTTATCCACACACTGTTATCAGCCGATTTATCGGCTGAGAGATCGGCTATATGCTTACCAGTTACATACCCTCAACAACATCCTCTTTAGTCTAACTCCACACTTATGATCTCACCAACCTAGTTTAATATTAGTGTTCTGTTACACCTAATTCTTGAAATAGGACTAACTTAGATAACCCCATCGGTTGTATGACAATTGATTGTTGTACTGACGTAGTCAAGCCGATGCAACCACACCTAGTTACCTAGGATAACACTTAAGCACATCTCATTTAGGCACAGCCAGTGCAGAGGACAATCAGCTACACAGCTGATATGCCCTCATAGATATAGGAGAACATTAAGGATGAAAACCGGCTACACAGCTGATTCACCAATCAGCTGAATACGCTGAGACACAGACCGTACGGATACATAGTTCGACTAGTCTATCAATACACCATCGGCTAGTTACTCGCATTAGTCAACTAGCTATGCCGATACATCACTCGACTAATTCTACCCGATGTTTAAATCGGCGAATGTGCCGAAACACTAAATCGGCTAGAAGGTCAAATCACCGATCGACTAGTTTTGCTAAAGCATGAATCCGCTATGCTGATACACACGTGGTTAGTTAAGTACGCCGATGCTCACACAAATTAGTTAGGACACAGCTGCTTTAGGAAACATCCCTGTGATCGATGTTTTCATCGATCAATTAGAAAACCAGTGCACCTGTCAACCGGCTACCCAGACCAAAGTACACAACCTTGGATCAGTAAGATCGCACAGTAGACACGCCTCTGTTAGGCACGACCAAAGCACATCAGTCAGCTAAACCGGATGCATCCTCATCGGTTAAGACCAAGATCTATACACCAACCAATTAGATAATCAAACATGCTACCTAATGAAGTTAGTATAGATGTTTAGGGTAACCCCCTATTGCTTAACGAGACTAGTTAGTTTAGTTAATACCCGATAGATGACTGCCCAGTACAGGGTAGTTAGGTTGATTGTCGAATTGTAATGTTTCTTTAATTGGATTGCAACTTTATCGTGAATTGAAATGAAAAGTGTATGCATTCATTAAACTCCATCTTGCATATCATATAGATTCGACCACTCTCGCCGATGGAGATTATCAGTTGATTCCGGAACCAGAAAGAATTTATTCTGAAGACCCCGGGAATCTCGTCGCGGATTTCTCTGAAGCCCCGAACCAAGGTTCGGAAGAAAATAATTTGACTAACCCCAGCCCCACCAGCGAAGGCAAGCCCCGGACATAACCCCTACTTTATTACACTGCAACTATATTATCTATGTATATCTTTATGCATTAGGTTCTTACGAGTTGTTTGGAAACCTTAGTTGCATTACTCCAGGAACCAATGTATTGAACCTTAGAACTTGAGTCCGACTAGTTGCTCTGTTTATAGGACCGGTAGAAGTCGAGTGATTTCCTGTCACTCGCGCGATATAGGAATTGTGATGTTTACATTCCTGTTATCATTATAAGGATGACGGACGAGAGTTTTATGATGTATCATGGTCAAGATGATACCCCGTCTGTTTTGATGAATTTGATAAGGTCGCAGTGTGTGGTAGCGGTGGTTAAGTGTTTGAAAGTACTAGCCACATGCCGTGAAATATGGTAAGCGGTAAGCCTAGTAACCGATCGGCCCGAGGAGTGGACATACCCCCCACCACATGTATTTGCTTCTTTTGGTTACTTTGTTCGACGTGTAGGCATACGTGTTGCTGGGCAACCAGGAGTACGGGTTTTGTAGTCGTGCTACAGACGTACGTCCTGCACTTTGGAAGTGCGTATGACCTGCAGTCGCTTGTGGTGGATCTGATCCACGAGTCGGAATGAAAGGTAAACGGTTGCTTTGGAACGACCCTGTGGTGTTCCAAGCGTGTGTGTTAGGTTTACCTTGCAAGGTTGAATCTCGATTCAGGAATCGTCCGCCTCTCACGATGAATGAGACTGCTTACCCCCTTTATCACATAGAGTAACAAGAGCAACTTTGTGATTATGAAAGATGATGTTTGGTTAAAGATTCTACCATGTTTGAGTAGTTATAGGTGCTTACCTAGAATGGTTAATCCACTAGAACCTGAAAGCTAAAAGTTGAAAGTAAGGATCTACTCTTTGTTGCTTTTCAGCTGAAAACACTACCCAAAGCTAAAAGCCTTCATAAGTCTAGTTACATGGCTAAGTATACCATGAGACGGGTAAGCCTTGCTGAGTATTAGTATACTCAGCCTTGCTAGTTGAATGTTTTTCAGGTGATATCTGTGAAGACCCTACTCTTTCCTTGCCTTGGCCCTGTGCTCTTCCAGATGATTGGTCCGTGGAATGGGATCCGTCCCCGGCCAGTACGGGTGATATCGAGTGATGTCGTGCCCGGGTTTAGCATGACATCCGTCTTGTCAACGTGCTGTAGATCATCACGTATGTTTTTCCGCTGCTAAAAATCATAGCTTAAAGAGTTGTATTATTTTCTCTAAGTTTGAAACTTTGTACTACTTTTATAAACTCTTGTAATGTAATTCCCTGTTATGTAAAATGTGATGGTGATTGTATCTCTGGACTCACCTTCGTGTGAGGTAACCTTATTTGATCCTGTCCTCCCTCTCGTGCACTGCCGCTCCTGTCCTCCTTCCACTCTCGTGCATCTCCCTCTGCAACCGCCGCCTGTTATCTCCTCTTTTCTCCCTACTGTGCGCCGCCGCCCCTCTGTTTCTTGCCGCCCCAACCATCGCCCCTGGGTCCATGCCGCCGCCCTGTACCACGCGTCACCAGGGCAGTAGCGCCCTCCTGGCCTTTCCCAGCGTCACGCCTGTACCTCCCCGGCCGGGGCAGCCGCGCCTCTGAGCTCCGCTGTCACACCCGATTTATAAGAACATAAATCGAGCAATCATATATGCGCCAGGCAAGTCACGCATATATACAACAGATTATCAAGATATCACAACACATGTCACGAATAACATTAGTATAAATCGTAAATGAATCATTAATGAATTATTTTATTACAACCGAATCAAGAATCGGTTCAAGAGTTGCGGAAGCGTAAAAGGAATACATGAAGAGCTGGGCGCCACAGGGACGTCGACTGGGAGACAAACGCCTAGAAGTCGTCGAAGCCGCTGACGTAGTCCTCCACGTTGCCGGGCACTGAGCAGCAGTTGAAGATATCCGAAATAGAACAGAAGAATAGAGAGGCAAGTGTGAGTACAAACTAGTACTCAACAAGTATAACACGAGTATGAGGCTCTAAGGTTAGCTGACTCAACTGCATTAGCTTTTAATCTTGGCAAATTTTATTAAAGCTAATTATTACAAGTGGATGAATTACCATAACCCAAATTGCATAAGAATTAATCAATATTAATTAAGAACTACTGAGAACCATCCAACCCAAAACCACCCGGGGAATCGCCCTCGTCAAAGGTTGATAACCCCACTAATCAAACGGAGGATCTGGGCCGCTTATGACTGTGAGCACAGCTGATATATTAGTTTTACACTCTTGAGAGGTTGCACAACTTTACCCACAAGTCGTGAGCTACGCTAGTTGTTCATCACACTTCCTTAGGTGAGATGGCTAGCAAGCACACTACGAGACCGTTACAAAGGATCACGTTGGTAAGGTGTAACCGCTAAGGATTCTGGATCAGCGACGATGGGGCCCACCTCCGGGGGTACAAGACACACAGCACAGACCAAGCCGGAGGAGCAGGGACCATTGAAGCTTACCACCCCTCTTGCCCACGCAGGTAAGTTACTCCCGAACCAACACGACCTAATTAGTAAGTCAAGACCGTCCCATTCCAGTCTTGTGGTTGCGCGGTTGTCCCAGGTTGTCGCTCTATGAACCGGTCCTTATGGAGAGTGGCCAACCAAGCACTAAGCACCGTGCTGGCCCCCTAAACCATGTTTCTAACAAAAACATCTTTTAAGGACGCACAAACCACTCAAGCACACAGCATAGAGGGTCGGCTCCAGAATTAAGTTGCATAAGACCATTATTCAAATTAATTAAAAAGGACCAAGATATGTTATAGCGCAGCAACCTAGCACAACTAACCAAAATGCAACCCAAAGGATATATATAAAGGATATAGAGGTGGCTAGGAAATCCTTATAGGCATACAGAATTAAAATGCAGTATGAAATTGTAATTAAAAGTGATAGGAGGTTCATGTTATACTTGCCTTCCTCGTACTCTCCCGACTGCTGCTCGAACTGCTCGGAAGAGGGCTGCTCCTGGTACTCGTCCAAAGGCTCTGCGTCTACTCACGATCGTAACAGCAACACATGGGCCACACATGCACACACATGCAAACAATAATAAAAATAAGAAAAACAGTACAACATTACATAGAAACAGTACACAAAACTAGTCTAAAGCTATTCTACGCATTACAACGATCGCGTGGATATAAAGAACACCTAAAACGGAGCTAAAACGCGAAAACTGCGCTCGAAACAAGATCCAGGGACTTATTTGTAAGAAAACATGACTTACAGGGGGTTCTGTGCAAAAACTGAGGGCTAAAACCTAATTAAAGGTTAGACACAGGGGCTAGCCTGCAAAAACTCTAAACAAGGACTAGAAAACCTAAATCCAGAGAGCTCAGGGGTCAAAAGGGAAGAAAAAGGGCCTATCTGTAAATATTTTTGACTCACGGGGTGGACTGCGGGTTTATTCGAGAAAACCCCAGGGGACTCTTAGAAAGATTGCCGGCCGAACCGGTATGGGTGGATCTGTTCCGCTGGATCAGAATTCAAAGGCCAGGATGAGGTGGGCTCGGATCTAATCAAACTCGGCTCGGCTCGCGACTCACGACAGCGGGCGGCTCACTCCCGGCTCGGTTCAACGGGTCGCCGGAGACGCGCTCCCCGTGGCGGCGCTTCATCGGCGATGGCCGATCTTGGCCGTCCGGCCTTCATTTGGGACGGGGTCAAGCCCTGGAGAACGCTGGTGGTATGGGTAATCCACCCGGGCTATCAGCGTGGCGGATCGGGGCTCGGGTCACTGATCCCCACGGCGAGGGCGGCTCGGGGTCACTGGGTCAAGTGGGCGGCGCACGCAGAGGGGGGGAGAGGAGACAGGAACGAGCACGGCGTGTTCCTTACCGCTCCGGGGTACCGCAACAGCAATTGGAGGCCGGGGATCGAGGGCGTCGGGGGAAGTCGCGGTGGCGCAGAAGCTCGGTCGATGGCGGCGGCTCCAATCCAAGGGCGGTGCAGTGGCGTAAGGTCACGGGGAAAAGAGTGGGAGAGGCGGATGCGGCTGAGGAGGAACGCGAGAGAGCGGCTGGGTCTAAGAAAAGGGGGGGGAAGGGCGGCCTCGGCGTGCGGGTCACGCGCAACGGACCCCGAGCTTCTCGCGGTCCCGTTACGGCTCGATCCAATCCAGGGCGGCGAGCTTCTAGAAGGGGAAGAGGGCCCGGGTACTGGCCAGGGCGCGGCTCGGGGAAAAGGCCCAGGAGCGCGGCGGCGGGACCACGGCCAGTGACCGGGCGGCCGGCCGGCGGGGAGGAAACAGGGGAGGGGAAAGAAAGAAGGGGGAAGGAGCTGACGCGTGGGGCCAACTCGCCAGCGAGAGAAAAAAGGGAAGAGAGCGGCGCCGAGCAGGGAAACGGGCCAGCGTGCGGGAGGACTGGGCCGAGGGAGGAAGTGGGCCGGGCGCGGTCCACGCGGGGGAAGAGAGGAGGGAGGCGCGGGCTGAGGGGAGAGGGGAGCTGGGCCGCCGTGGCCCATGCGGGAGGGGAAAGAGGGGGCCCGAGAGGGAAAGGAGAGAGGGGAGGGAAGGAGTGGGCTGGCCCAAGAGGAGGATTTGGCTGCCTTTCTTTTATTCTTTCTCCTCTCCTTTTATTTTTTCTATACTCCGCTAATTCAAACAAATCTAATTGAATTCAAAATACAATTTGAATTCAAATCTATAAATTCCACACAATTAAAACAATGCTGCGGCATGAATGCACAAACACTTTAATCCTATGATAAGTTTTATTTTCTTGCGTTATAAATTACTTTAAATGCCACAAAAATTTAAGAAAGACCTGGGAAATTTATTTAAGCCCAACATAAATTTATTAAAATTAGGAAAAAATTACCTTAGGGTGTTACAAACCTACCCCCCTTACAGGATCCCGGGTGGTTTTGGGTTGGATGGTTCTTAGTAGTTCTTAATTAATATTGATTAATTCTTATGCAATTTGGGTTATGGTAATTCATCCACTTGTAGTAATTAGCTTTAATAAAATTTGCCAAGATTAAAAGCTAAGTTGAGTCAGCTAACCTTAGAGCCTCATACTCGTGTTATACTTGTTGAGTACTAGTTTGTACTCACACTTGCCTCTCTATTCTTCTGTTCTATTTCGGATATCTTCGACTGCTGCTCAGTGCCCGGCAACGTGGAGGACTACGTCAGCGGCTTCGACGACTTCTAGGCGTTTGTCTCCTAGTCGATGTCCCTGTGGCGCCCAGCTCTTCATGTATTCCTTTTACGCTTCCGCAACTCTTGAACCGATTCTTGATTCGGTTGTAATAAAATAATTCATTTATGATTCATTTACGATTTATACTAATGTTATTCGTGACATGTGTTGTGATATCTTGATAATCTGTTGTATATATGCGTGACTTGATCCTGGCGCATATATGATTGCTCGATTTATGTTCTTATAAATCGGGTGTGACATCCGCCCCCCCCCCCAACGCCGACGGCCACCTTCCGGTCCTCCTGCACACCTTCTAATCCCCAAAACTGACTCCTGGAGTGCTGCTCGACCCCCCCCCCCCCGGCGACCATCTGGTAATGGACTTCGTGTGACAATTAGAGCAAGCTCAGGGGGTTTTCTGCGAAGTCTAGACTCATGAGAACAGTAGAGTTTGAGGACCTCTGTGTAAGGGTACTTATTATTTCATGTAAGCTGTGTTGCTGACTTATAAATTCAATAGAAAATTGTAGGAAATTCTAAAAATTGCAAAACAAGTTTTGTTAGAAACTAGATTTTGAGCTCTACAACTTCTATTAAATGAGTTTGATATGAAACTAAATATTTTTGAATCTATGTTAAATCCAAGATAAAAGAGTGTAATATTCATAGCCCCTACATGTTAACTTTGTAGATCATGATTTTTGGTATACAATTTTTATAGATTAAGTATGAATTGATGTGGAATTTTCAAATCTAATTTTGTTTGGTAATTTAAATTCTTTTAAGTTAATCAATTCAATTTGTGTTATAGAAGAAATAGCTAAGCATATCCACTTAAAGTTATGTTATTACAATATGTTTCTTGTGCCGCGTGTTCGAATCTTAATTAGACTTGTTGTGCAACTTTAAATAAGGTCTAATTCGAACATGAAATATTTGAATTGTTTTTAGCCTACTATTTGTGTGGTGCTAAACTTATTAGCTCTTGATAGCCAAAGTCCTTGCTATAGATTGACTAAAAATAAATTATGCACCATGCCTGAGGTACTTGCTGCCCCTATGGCAGACTTTTTGTGATGATTGATTAACCCTTGTTCATATGGATGCTCATACCTTTGCTTTGCTCTTGATTACAATCTTGTTAGAGCCCCTTCCTATGTAAAGGTCCTAGTCTACCTCGTGTATCGACTGCTTAGTTAATATACCTTTGTAACTAGGCTTAGCAATCGACTACTAGTTCAGCCAATTTTTGATAGGCGTAACCCCATCGGCCATAAGCCTTTTGACTTCTTCCCTATCGGCAAAAGCCCATCGGCCCGATGTTAACCACTCTATCGGTCCGATCTGATGTTAGTACCCTGACCGACCTGGTCCGATCTAGACCACCACACCAGCTATGCGTTAGTCAGTTATTTATTAATATCATCGAACCACTTAAACACTGATTACTTTGGTTAACACTCCAGTCAAGAATCGGATAGGCACATCCAATAGAGAATGTATTTATCGGCTAAGCACAGCCAGTACAGCATAGGGAATCGGCTACTTGTGCCGACTCACAAATCTAACACATGCGCACATATTAGCTCGGCCAACGTTCACTCTCAACTAGTTTACCAATGCACAATCAAATTGTTACATACCCTGATCGGCTAGCATGCTGATGTTTACAAATCAACTAAATTGCTAAAAACATAAATCGGCTATGCCGAGGTGCACAGTGATCAACTAACCCTCCGATTTAAATAACGTATCGGCTGCACATAGTCGACGTATCGGAGATACACACACGATCTTAGAGTTCTGTTATCCACTGACCTAAGCCAATTCCAGTTGTTTCCCATAGCGGTCAAATATGGCCGGTCAATCCTTAGTTTTCCCATCCTTATCCACACACTGTTATCAGCCGATTTATCGGCTGAGAGATCGGCTATATGCTTACCAGTTACATACCCTCAACAACATCCTCTTTAGTCTAACTCCACACTTATGATCTCACCAACCTAGTTTAATATTAGTGTTCTGTTACACCTAATTCTTGAAATAGGTCTAACTTAGATAACCCCATCGGCTGTATGACAATTGATTGTTGTACTGATGTAGTCAAGCCGATGCAACCACACCTAGTTACCTAGGATAACACTTAAGCACATCTCATTTAGGCACAGCCAATGCAGAGGACAATCAGCTACACAGCTGATATGCCCTCATAGATATAGGAGAACATTAAGGATGAAAACCGGCTACACAGCTGATTCACCAATCAGCTGAATACGCTGAGACACAGACCGTACGGATACATAGTTCGACTAGTCTATCAATACACCATCGGCTAGTTACTTGCATTAGTCAACTAGCTATGCCGATACATCACTCGACTAATTCTACCCGATGTTTAAATCGGCGAATGTGCCGATACACTAAATCGGCTAGAAGGTCAAATCACCGATCGACTAGTTTTGCTAAAGCATGAATCCGCTATGCTGATACACACGCGGTTAGTTAAGTACGCCGATGCTCACACAAATTAGTTAGGACACAGCTGCTTTAGGAAACATCCCTGTGATCGATGTTTTCATCGATCAATTAGAAAACCAGTGCACCTGTCAACCGGCTACCCAGACCAAAGTACACAACCTTGGATCAGTAAGATCGCACAGTAGACACGCCTCTGTTAGGCACGACCAAAGCACATCAGTCAGCTAAACCGGATGCATCCTCATCGGTTAAGACCAAGACCTATACACCAACCAATTAGATAATCAAACATGCTACCTAATGAAGTTAGTATAGATGTTTAGGGTAACCCCCTATTGCTTAACGAGACTAGTTAGTTTAGTTAATACCCGATAAATGACTGCCCAGTACAGGGTAGTTAGGTTGATTGTCGAATTGTAATGTTTCTTTAATTGGATTGCAACTTTATCGTGAATTGAAATGAAAAGTGTATGCATTCATTAAACTCCATCTTGCATATCATATAGATTCGACCACTCTCGCCGATGGAGATTATCAGTTGATTCCGGAACCAGAAAGAATTTATTCTGAAGACCCCGGGAATCTCGTCGCGGATTTCTCTGAAGCCCCGAACCAAGGTTCGGAAGAAAATAATTTGACTAACCCCAGCCCCACCAGCGAAGGCAAGCCCCGGACATAACCCCTACTTAATTACACTGCAACTATATTATCTATGTATATCTTTATGCATTAGGTTCTTAGGAGTTGTTTGGAAACCTTAGTTGCATTACTCCAGGAACTAATGTATTGAACCTTAGAACTTGAGTCCGACTAGTTGCTCTGTTTATAGGACCGGTAGAAGTCGAGTGATTTCCTGTCACTCGCGCGATATAGGAATTGTGATGTTTACATTCCTGTTATCATTATAAGGATGACGGACGAGAGTTTTATGATGTATCATGGTCAAGATGATACCCCGTCTGTTTTGATGAATTTGATAAGGTCGCAGTGTGTGGTAGCGGTGGTTAAGTGTTTGAAAGTACTAGCCACATGCCGTGAAATATGGTAAGCGGTAAGCCTAGTAACCGATCGGCCCGAGGAGTGGACATACCCCCCACCACATGTATTTGCTTCTTTTGGTTACTTTGTTCGACGTGTAGGCATACGTGTTGCTGGGCAACCAGGAGTACGGGTTTTGTAGTCGTGCTACAGACGTACGTCCTGCACTTTGGAAGTGCGTATGACCTGCAGTCGCTTGTGGTGGATCTGATCCACGAGTCGGAATGAAAGGTAAATGGTTGCTTCGGAACGACCCTGTGGTGTTCCAAGCGTGTGTGTTAGGTTTACCTTGCAAGGTTGAATCTCGATTCAGGAATCGTCCGCCTCTCACGATGAATGAGACTGCTTACCCCCTTTATCACATAGAGTAACAAGAGCAACTTTGTGATTATGAAAGATGATGTTTGGTTAAAGATTCTACCATGTTTGAGTAGTTATAGGTGCTTACCTAGAATGGTTAATCCACTAGAACCTGAAAGCTAAAAGTTGAAAGTAAGGATCTACTCTTTGTTGCTTTTCAGCTGAAAACACTACCCAAAGCTAAAAGCCTTCATAAGTCTAGTTACATGGCTAAGTATACCATGAGACGGGTAAGCCTTGCTGAGTATTAGTATACTCAGCCTTGCTAGTTGAATGTTTTTCAGGTGATATCTGTGAAGACCCTACTCTTTCCTTGCCTTGGCCCTGTGCTCTTCCAGATGATTGGTCCGTGGAATGGGATCCGTCCCCGGCCAGTACGGGTGATATCGAGTGATGTCGTGCCCGGGTTTATTATGACATCCGTCTTGTCAACGTGCTATAGATCATCACGTATGTTTTTCCGCTGCTAAAAATCATAGCTTAAAGAGTTGTATTGTTTTCTCTAAGTTTGAAACTTTGTACTACTTTTATAAACTCTTGTAATGTAATTCCCTGTTATGTAAAATGTGATGGTGATTGTATCTCCGGACTCACCTTCGTGTGAGGTAACCTTATTTGATCCTGTGTATCGGTGGTTTATCGGGACGTTACCCGACAGGCCAAGGGATTATACCGTTTGAAGCACGTTGGAGCCCTCGGAAGTGGACTCGCGTACTTGAGCCGGTATAATTCAGATTTGTTCTGCCACATGTGCCGGCCGTGTTTCAGCAGCGCACGCGCGTGAGCAGAGGAGACTCAGCCCGTGAGTAGGAGAACCTTGAGGTTCGCGAAAGAGTCGGCATGGCAAACCAATCTGGCCCTATTGGCTTCTCCCATGAGACCACGACATCCAGCAGCTCCTATTCCTTGCTGATCGGCCGAGCAAGACTACAACACCTCGAAGAAACTCCTGGACCCCCATCGAGCCTCTTCGATCTCTGTATGCCGGAACATCATTGCCGTGGCAAAGCCGACTACCGTCACCACGTCTCATCGTAAGAAATACCTCTCCGGCCATCCTCCACCCACTGCAATCCCCTAGCAAGCTTCTTCGTCACCCACGGAACCTTGCCACCGTCGAACACTTTTCACCGTCGATCCTGTTCGCCACGGGAATTCACTTTCCACCCGTTCTCCTCCACAACCAAGACTACCCCAAGGTTTGCCCTGACCCACTGAATCTTCCTAGTGCCGGCGACCCTTTTGCCGGAACATCGTCGTTATCTACCTATTCTCTGTTTTCCCCGACCAGGGACTTAATTGCTTTGATTTAGAAGGTTCTAGGGTATTCTCTGTAAAATTTCCAGAGCCTTCTTTATTTCAAAGCAGTGAACTTCTAAATTCATAAAAGTACAAAACCAGTTTTGTTTGCCTTAGATTAAAATCTACAGGTTTTATGTTGTGATATTGAGCTGAAAGTCTTTGGTTTGTGGTCTAGGTTAAATATTAGGGAATGAATGCTTTATTCATACCTTGTGTTATATGCATGTGTTATAGCTAAAAGGTAAATCATAGGATGTATGTCTCAAGTAGAGATGTGTGATATTTGGTTAATCCTTTCTCACGAGTGCTCATGCCCCTGCCATCAAGACTTTGTCCTTGTTTTGGTTAGCGTTTCCTTAAGATCCTTTTCGTATAAGGATCCTTGTTAATTCGTGTGTATCTGCTACTTATCCAATACATCTCTATAGCTAGGCTTCAGCAACGGCTATCAGCTCAGTCACTAAGCATCCATTTCCTTTGAATCTATGATGTTTCTGTGTAACAGCTGTCAGCCGATGCATTTCTTTTGATATGCTTCTACCATCGGCTGATTAGCCGATCCGGTTGTTACCCTTCTAATATTGGCTACTGCCGATACAATTCTTTTGTTCTGTCCTACATCGGCTACACATAGTCGATGTATCGGAGATGCACACACGATCTTAGGGTTCTTGCTATCGGCCGATTCTAGTTATTTTTCATATCGGTCAAATATGGCCGATCAATCCTTAGTTTTCCATCCTGATCCACACACTTCTATATCAGCCGATTTATCGACTAGGAAATCGGCTATATGTCTATTGATCACTCACCCTCAACTACACCCCAATCGGCAGCACATCTGTAGAACATATCCCCATCAGCACGAATCCATCAACCACATCCTCTTCAATCTAATTCCGCACTTGTGATCTCATCAGCCTAGTCCGATATTAGTGTTCTGTTCCACCTAGTTCTTGTAACAAATCCGACTTAGATAACCCCATCGGCTGTACGTCACTCAATTGTTGTGCTGACGTAATTGAGCCGATACAACCACACCTAGTTACCTAGGATAACACTTAAGCACATCTCAGTTAAGACACAGCTGCTTTAGGAAACACCCCTCTGCTAAAGTAATCGATGCTTTCATCGATCAATTAGGAACCCGATGCACCTATCAATCTGTAACACCCTAAGGTAATTTCCTTAAATTTTAATGAATTTACTTGGGCTTAAATAAATTTTTCAGGTTTTTCCTTAATTTTGTGGCATTTAAAGCAATTTGTAACACAAGAAAATAAAAAAAATTAATTATAAGGTCAACTTGCTTGTGCATTCATGCTGGTGCATTGTTTTATTGGTGTTGAGTTTGAATTCAAATTTATTTGAATTCAAATGGAGTTGTTTGAGTGGTTTGAGTGTAGAAAAGGAAAGAAAAGAAGAGAAGAGAGTAGCAGCCCAGCCCAACAGCCCACTCTTTCCCTTCTCTCTCTCTCCTTTCCCTCTCGGGCCCCCTCTTTCCTCTCCCCGCGTGGGCCAAGCCGGCCCATCTCCTTCTCCCCAGCCCGAGCCGAGCCGTGCTCGCCCTCCCTCCTCTTTCTCTCTCACTGACCGCGGGCCCCGCGCGTCAGCGCTTCCTTCTCCCCCTCCTTCTTCTTCCCCGGGCGCAACGGCCCGAGATCCCCGGCGAGCTCCCCTCCTCGGGCCCGCACGTCAATGGGACCGCCACCACCCTACAAAGAGCCGCTCCAACCATCTGCACCCTAACCCTAGCTCCTGCGTTGCCAAGGATCTCCAGCGCCGCCGCCCCCGTTTCCTCCGCCGCATCACCTCCTCTGCGCCACCGTGGGCACGCCGTTCCCCCGTGCCACGGCCCACGAGAACTTGCGCCTCAGCACCGCCTCACCACCCCGGGGCTCCTGAGCCCTTCACCTGCGACCTTGGCCCGTTCCTCAGCCCAAATTATCCCCCGGAGCGCCGCCACGGGTAAGACCACCGCCACCGAAATTGCTCGCCGCCGGTGAACCTCACGCCCCTTGATCCCTCTGCAACCTCCACAGGAGTCCTCGGAGTCGAGCTACACCAGCCAAGGACCCCGGCCACCCCTGCAGCACCTTCCTCCGCGAGCGCCGCCCGCCCCCGCCGCACGGTCATCGTCGACGACCACCCTCCGTCGCGTCTCCGGCCCCCACGATGCCTCGGTGAGCAACACATCAACCCCCTGGTCGTATTGCGCTAGACCCCGTGGTCTTTGGCAGGCCGTAGCCTCTGGAACGCCGCTCGCCGGCGACATCCACCGCTCCTCACCGTCGCACGCGAAGCCCGAGCCTCTCTAGGCCCAGCCGTAGTCCTAAGTCGTCTCCCCGTGCCCCGGTGGTCCTCCCTGGCTAGAAGTCATGAAGATTCGGTCCCCGGAGCGGCGGGAACGCCGAGCTCCGGCGAGACCCGAGCAGCGCCGCCGCGGATCTGAGTCGCCGGCGTCACAGCGCCGCCCCCTCCGCGCCCAAATGCCGTGAGCCGTCCGATCTGCGTCCTGCGCTCACGATTAGATCGGGGCCTCGTGGGATCGTGACCCTTGGATCCAGATCTAGCGGATCAAAACCAACGATACCGGTTCACCCTTGCTTTGAATCTAAGCCGTCCATCCCTGATCCGGCGCGTGGGATTTGATTCCCATTATGATAGGCCCTGGCACGTTAGATCCCGATCGGACGGACGGAAACCGCGCGTACCCTTTCGCGTTAGAGATCTAATCTGAACCACTAGATCATGATCCAACGATCCAGATTAGAAGGTACCAGTTCGGCCTGGCGATCTTTCTAAAGAGCCCCTGAGTTTTTCTTAAATAAACCCGCGGTCCGCTGCAGTGCAATAGGAATTGCAGTTTGGTCCTGTTTCTTGCTCCGAAGCCCCTGATCTTTATAGTATTCGAACCCGCAGTCCAAGCCGCGTGTTTTCACGAGTTAGCCCCAAGTCTAGGGTTTAATTACGTTTAAGTCCTGGGTTTTTGCGCAGAAACCCCTGTAGTCCAGTTTTTCTCGCAAATAGGTCCCTGGAACTTGTTTTAAGCGTAGTTTTCGCGTTTTAACTCCGTTTTAGGTGTTCTTTATATCCGCGCGATCGTTGTAACGCGTAGAATAGTTTTAGGCCAGTTTTATGTGCTGTTCCATTGTATTGGTGTACTGTTTTCTTATATTTTGCTATTGTTTGCATGTGTGTGCATGTGTGGCCCATGTCTTGCTGTTACGATCGTGAATAGACGTCGAGACACCGGAGTAGTACCAGGAGCAACCATCTTCCGAGCAGTTCGAGCAGCAGCCGGGAGAGTACGAGGAAGGCAAGTATAACATGAACCTCCTATCACTTTTTAAATACAATTTCATACTGCATTTTAATACTGTATGCCTATAAGGACTTTCCTAGCCACTTATATCCTTTATATATATATCCTTTGGGTTGCATTTTGGTTAGTTGTACTAGGTTGCTGCGCTATAACACACTTGGTCCTTTTTAATTAATTTGTTAATGATCTTATGCAACTTAATTCCGGAGCCGACCCTCTGTGCTGTGTGCTTGAGTGGTTTGTGCGTCCTTAAAAGATGTTTTTGTAGAAACAAGGTGTAGGGGGCCAGCACGGTGCTTAGTGCTTGGTTGGCCACTCTCCATAAGGACCGGTTCATAGAGCGACAACCTGGGACAACCGCGCAACCACAATACTGGTATGGGACGGTCTTGACTTACTAATTAGGTCGTGTTGGTTTGGGAGTAACTTACCTGCGTGGGCAAGAGGGGTGGTAAGCTTCAATGGTCCCTACTCCTCCGGCTTGGTCTGTGCTGTGTGTCTTGTACCCCCGGAGGTGGGCCCCATCGTTGCTGATCCAGGATCCTTAGCGGTTACGCCTTACCAACGTGATCCTTTGTAACGGTCTCGTAGTGTGCTTGCTAGCCATCTTACCTAAGGAAGTGTGATGAACAACTAGCGTAGCTCACGACTTGTGGGTAAAGTTGTGCAACCTCTCGAGAGTGTAAAACTGATATATCAGCTGTGCTCACAGTCATGAGCGGCCCAGATCCTCCGTCTGATTAGTGGGGTTATCAACCTTTGACGAGGGAGATTCCCCGGGTGGTTTTGGTTTGGATGGTTCCCAGTAGTTCTTAATTAATACTGATTAATTTCTTATGCAATTTGGGTTATGGTAACTCATCCACTTGTAGTAATTAGCTTAAATAAAATTTGCCAAGATTAAAAGCTAATGCAGTTGAGTCAGCTAGCCTAGAGCCTCATAGTTTGTGTTATACTTGTTGAGTACGAGTTTGTACTCACACTTGCCTCTCTACTCTTCTGTTCTATTTCGGATATCTTCGACTGCTGCTCAATGCCCGGCAACGTGGAGGACTACGTCAGCAGCTTCGACGACTTCTAGGCATTTGTCTCCCAGTTGACGTCCCTGTGGCGCCCAGCTCTTCATGTATTCATTTTACACTTCCGCATTTCCTTGAACTGATTCTTGATTCAGTTGTAATAAAGATATTCATTTTATAATTTATACGCTTTTATTCGTGACATGTGTTGTGATATCTTGATAATCTGTTGTATATATGCGTGACTTGATCCTGGCGCATATATGATTGCTCGATTTATGTTCTTATAAATCGGGTGTGACAGATTGGTATCAGAGCCGTGTCGACTGTAGGACGAAGCCTAGATAGAAATGGGTCGAGTTTAGGGATTTCTTTTCGCTTGCTCTGCTTCCGCAAAACCCAAACATTCATTTTTGCTTCTATTCCTTGAGTCTTAAGCCCTTGATTTGCTAACTCACCTATCTTTTTGAGATATAGTTTGAGTTTTCCGTAGACGTTGGCCTGAGTGTCTAACCCTATAAGCTATAAGTCTAAGCTGTTCCGATGAAAATACGCTAGAACGAGGGTGTTAGTCGAGTAGTGTGGAAAACTCGACTAAGTTGTGAATATTGAATGTTTGTTATTGTGCAAATGTTTGATTTGGATTTTTGGTTGATTGCATAGTCTAGTAGTTAAACTTGTTCATGCAAATTGATCCTAACCCCACTTGAACTAAATAATAAAATTTGATTTAGATCGTTGGGGGTAAAACCTATAATCCTTTCTCTCTGTTATATCCTATCGAAGTTTCATCTCCTCAGCGGCACCATATCTTATTCTCATAAATTTCGTTTGTTGCAATCAGATGGTGAACACCAGGCGCACCGGTTCCGATTCTGACCCGCAGGAGCAGAACAACCAGAGTACTGGTCAGCCGTTACCGATGCCGCCACCACTGACCCCGGAGCAGTTCTTCCAGCTCCAGATGCAGATGATGGCGACCCTGAACAACACCGTTCAGGCTCTGCAGCAGATCCACGCTCAGCCACCGCCTCCTCCGCCGCCTCAGCCTCGTGATCAGCGTGCGGATTTCCTGAGAGGTCATCCTCCGACCTTCTCTCACGCCACGGATCCACTCCAGGCGGACGACTGGCTTCGTTCGGTGGAGCGCCAGCTGGTTGTTGCGCAGTGCGACGACCGTGAGCGAGTCCTGTACGCAGCAGGGCAGCTGCGAGGGTCTGCTCTTGACTGGTGGGAGTCCTACCCAGCTCGGGATCGTGATGCTCTCACGTGGGACCAGTTCCGTGAGCGTTTCAGGAACCATCATATTCCTGAGGGCATTATGAAGATGAAGCAGAAGGAGTTCCGTGCCCTTAAGCAGGTAAATTTGAATGAAATTCTCGGCAATTTCTTTTGAGCTTGATCTATCCTTGATTTCTTTCGTAAACCTGACCAATTGAGCGATTTCTATCCTTGTTATCTGTGTCCGTTATTTCAGGGACCGATGACGGTGACGGAGTACCGTGACCGTTTCCTTCAGCTTGCCCGCTACGCCCCTGCTGACGTCGCTCGTGATAGCGATGAGCAGGAGTACTTCAAGGAGGGACTGGATGATCACATCCAGTATGCGCTGCTGAACCACCGCTTCGACAACTTCAACCAGCTGGTTGACGCGGCTCTCAACACCGAGCGCAAGCGTCGGGAGATTGAGGATAAGAAGAGGAAGATGGCTCCATCCTCTTCGGGCAGCAACACTCGTCCCCGCTATCAGCATCCTCAGCAGCAGCAGCAGAGGCCGCCCCAGCAGTACCAGCAGCGGCAGCAGTTTCCGCCTCGTCCTCAGCAGCAGCAGCAGGCGGGACAGGGTCAGAGGCTTCCGGTGCCTCCGGCTCCACCAGCTCAGAGGCAGGGAGCGCCCACTCCTCCTCCTGGGCAGCAGGCTCCAGCACTTCCACGAGTGTGCTTCCACTGCGGCGAGCCAGGGCACTACGCCAACGTCTGCCCTCGGAAGGCGCAGGCAGGACAGCAAGGGCGTGCAGCACAGCCCAAGGCCCCAGCTTAGGGCAGGGTGAACCACGTGACGGCCGAGTCAGCGGCCGAGGCTCCTAACGTGGTTATTGGTACGTTCATGGTTAATGCCCATCCTGCTACCGTGCTTTTTGATACTGGTGCTACACATTCTTTCATCACCCAATCTTTTGTTGAGCATCATGGCATTCCTACTAGCACATTAAAGAGGTGCATGTTAGTATCTTCACCGGGAGGGCAGTTGAGGTCTCATGTCTTCTGTCCCAGAGTCAGTGTGGCTATAAGGGGGGTAGATTTCAGTGCAAATCTGATGGTGCTAGACTCCAAGGGCATTGATGTGATCCTTGGGATGGAGACTCTTGCCAAGTGGGGAGTTCGGATAGATTGTGCTCAGAGGACTGTTCTTCTGTCAGCACCGGATGGTCAGGAGGTCACTGTTGGAGCTACAGAGCCTTCTGGATTTCTTCATCAGATGGAGGCTAGGCCCACGGATGGTATTCGCGTGGTGTCTGAATTCCCGGATGTCTTTCCGGATGATTTGCCAGGTATGCCGCCTGATCGCGACATTGAGTTTTCTATTGATCTCTTGCCTGGCACAGCTCCTATTGCTAAGCGGCCCTATCGTATGGCTCCTGTCGAGCATGAGGAGGTTAAGAAGACTGTCGACGAGTTGCTAGCTAAGGGTTATATCCGTCGCAGTTTCTCTCCTTGGGCTTTTCCTGTATTGCTCGTAGAGAAGAAGGATGGCGCGAAGAGGATGTGCGTCGATTATCGGGATCTGAATGCAGTCACTATCAAGAACAAGCATCCATTGCCCCGTATTGAGGATCTTTTTGATCAGCTTCAGGGTGCTTGTGTATTCTCGAAGATTGATCTGCGTTCAGGTTATCATCAGCTGAGGATTCGTTCTAAGGATATTCCGAAGACGGCATTCACTTGCAAGTATGGGCTATACGAGTATACGGTCATATCCTTTGGCTTGACTAATGCTCCGGCTTTCTTCATGCATCTGATGAACAAGGTTTTCATGGATTATCTGGACACCTTCGTGGTGATATTTATTGATGATATCCTGATATATTCCAAGTCAGCAGCAGAGCATGAGAAACATCTGAGGCTTGTGTTGCAGAGGCTCAGAGAGCACAAGCTGTATGCCAAGCTCAGCAAGTGCGAGTTCTGGATTGATGAGGTCCCATTCCTCGGTCATGTTATCTCCAAGGGAGGTATTGCTGTGGACCTCGGAAAGGTGAAGGATGTGCTTGACTGGGTTGTACCGCAGACAGTGAAGGAAGTCCGCTCTTTTCTGGGCTTAGCAGGTTATTATCGGAGGTTCATTGAGAATTTCTCCAAGGTTGCGAAGCCTTTGACTTCCTTGCTAGAGAAGGGTGTGGATTTCTTTTGGACTGATGAGCGTCAGAGTGCCTTCGAGGAGCTGAAGAAGAGGTTGACTACGGCGCCAGTCCTTACTCTGCCAGACCAGAGCAAGAGGTTCACAGTGTATTGTGATGCTTCGAGGGATGGTCTTGGTTGCGTCCTGATGCAGGAAGGCAGAGTGATAGCTTATGCTTCGCGGCAGTTGCGCCGGCACGAGCTGAACTATCCCACTCACGATCTGGAGTTAGCCGCGATTGTGCATGCTCTGAAGATATGGAGGCATTACTTGTTTGGGCAGAGGTGTGATATCTACACCGATCACAAGAGCCTCAAGTATATTTTCACTCAGAGTGAGCTGAACGTGCGGCAGAGAAGATGGCTAGAATTGGTCAAGGATTATGACCTGGAGATTCACTATCATCCGGGCAAGGCTAATGTTGTAGCAGATGCTCTGAGCAGGAAGAGCTATGTTAACATGGCCGTGGCTTTTCAGATGCCTCAGGAGTTATGCGAGGAGTTTGAGCAGTTGAGTCTGGGTTTCTTGCATCACACCTCGGGTACGTCATTCGAGGCAGAACCCACTCTAGAGGCAGAGATCAGGCAGCATCAGAAGGAAGATCAGAAGCTGCAGGAGATTCGTGAGTTGCTCAAGATTGGCAAGGCCCCTCATTTCAGAGAGGATGATCAGGGTACCCTGTGGTACAAGGGTCGTATATGTGTGCCGGATGTAGCAGATCTCAGGAAGCTGATTCTGAGTGAGGCTCATAATACAGTGTATTCTATCCATCCTGGCAGCACGAAGATGTATTACGACCTGAAGGAACGATTCTGGTGGTATGGAATGAAGCGTTCCGTTGCGGAGTACGTGGCTATCTGTGACACTTGTCAGCGTGTCAAGGCAGAGCATCAGAGGCCAGCAGGGTTATTGCAGCCGTTGAAGATTCCAGAGTGGAAATGGGAGGAAATCACTATGGACTTCATTGTTGGCTTGCCTCGTACTCAGAAAGGGTACAACTCCATA
The DNA here is from genome assembly GCF_002211085.1 of Panicum hallii. NCBI lineage: Eukaryota > Viridiplantae > Streptophyta > Magnoliopsida > Poales > Poaceae > Panicum > Panicum hallii. The sequence goes on along the minus strand of NC_038050.1, from coordinate 45,882,306 downwards.
TGGGTAGTAGTGGATCGGTTGATGAAGGTTGCTCACTTCATTCCGGTAAACACTACTTACTCCGGTGCTAGACTCGCAGAGTTGTACATCTCCTGGATTGTCTGTCTGCATGGTGTTCCAAAGAAGATTATATCTGATCGAGGATCTCAGTTCACTTCACGGTTCTGGGAGCAGTTGCATGATTCGTTGGATACGAAGCTGCGTTTCAGTACTGCTTATCATCCTCAGACAGATGGGCAGACCGAAAGGACCAACCAAGTGTTGGAGGATATGCTTCGAGCCTGCGCCATTCAGTATGGTACCAGCTGGGATAAATGCCTGCCGTATGCAGAGTTTTCTTATAATAACAGCTATCAGGCCAGTCTGAAGAAGTCTCCTTTCGAGGCCCTGTATGGTCGAAAGTGTAGGACTCCGCTGTATTGGGATCAGATTGGTGAGAGGCAGGTATTTGGTCCAGATATTGTTGAGGAGGCCGAACAGTTGGTACAGCAGGTGCGAGAGAATCTGAGGGTCGCTCAGACTCGTCAGAAGAGCTACGCGGATGTGCGTCGTCGAGATTTGACCTTTGCAGTGGGTGATCATGTATATCTGAAGGTCTCGCCGATGAGAGGAATCCGCAGGTTTAATGTACGAGGGAAGCTAGCCCCTCGATACATTGGTCCATTCAAGGTGTTGGAACGGAAAGGTGAAGTGGCATATCGTTTGGAGTTGCCTCTCAATCTCTCAGGAGTGCACGATGTGTTTCACGTGTCTCAGCTAAAGAAGTGCTTGAGGGTGCCAGAAGAGCAAGCACCGATAGAAGGGTTAGATGTGCAGGAGGACCTGACCTATATCGAGCATCCGGTGAAAATTCTGGAGACGTCTGAGAGAGTTACCAGAAACAAGAAGATCAAGATGTGCCGTGTTCAGTGGAGTCATCACACGGAGGATGAGGCTACTTGGGAGCGAGAAGACGAGCTGAGGAAGACATATCCCGATCTCTTTGCTAGCTAGCCTATCCGAATCTCGGGACGAGATTCCTGTAAGGGGGGTAGGTTTGTAACACCCTAAGGTAATTTCCTTAAATTTTAATGAATTTACTTGGGCTTAAATAAATTTTTCAGGTTTTTCCTTAATTTTGTGGCATTTAAAGCAATTTGTAACACAAGAAAATAAAAAAAAAATAATTATAAGGTCAACTTGCTTGTGCATTCATGCTGGTGCATTGTTTTATTGGTGTTGAGTTTGAATTCAAATTTATTTGAATTCAAATGGAGTTGTTTGAGTGGTTTGAGTGTAGAAAAGGAAAGAAAAGAAGAGAAGAGAGTAGCAGCCCAGCCCAACAGCCCACTCTTTCCCTTCTCTCTCTCTCCTTTCCCTCTCGGGCCCCCTCTTTCCTCTCCCCGCGTGGGCCAAGCCGGCCCATCTCCTTCTCCCCAGCCCGAGCCGAGCCGTGCTCGCCCTCCCTCCTCTTTCTCTCTCACTGACCGCGGGCCCCGCGCGTCAGCGCTTCCTTCTCCCCCTCCTTCTTCTTCCCCGGGCGCAACGGCCCGAGATCCCCGGCGAGCTCCCCTCCTCGGGCCCGCACGTCAATGGGACCGCCACCACCCTACAAAGAGCCGCTCCAACCATCTGCACCCTAACCCTAGCTCCTGCGTTGCCAAGGATCTCCAGCGCCGCCGCCCCCGTTTCCTCCGCCGCATCACCTCCTCTGCGCCACCGTGGGCACGCCGTTCCCCCGTGCCACGGCCCACGAGAACTTGCGCCTCAGCACCGCCTCACCACCCCGGAGCTCCTGAGCCCTTCACCTGCGACCTTGGCCCGTTCCTTAGCCCGAATTATCCCCCGGAGCGCCGCCACGGGTAAGACCACCGCCACCGAAATTGCTCGCCGCCGGTGAACCTCACGCCCCCTTGATCCCTCTGCCACCTCCACAGGAGTCCTCGGAGTCGAGCTACACCAGCCAAGGACCCCGGCCACCCCTGCAGCACCTTCCTCCGCGAGCGCCGCCCGCCCCCGCCGCACGGTCATCGTCGACGACCACCCTCCGTCGCGTCTCCGGCCCCCACGACGCCTCGGTGAGCAACACATCAACCCCCTGGTCGTATTGCGCTAGACCCCGTGGTCTTTGGCAGGCCGTAGCCTCTGGAACGCCGCTCGCCGGTGACATCCACCGCCCCTCACCGTCGCACGCGAAGCCCGAGCCTCTCTAGGCCCAGCCGTAGCCCTAGGTTGTCTCCCCGTGCCCCGGTGGTCCTCCCTGGCTAGAAGTCGTGAAGATTCGGTCCCCGGAGCGGCGGGAACGCCGAGCTCCGGCGAGACCCGAGCAGCGCCGCCGCGGATCTGAGTCGCCGGCGTCACAGCGCCGCCCCCTCTGCGCCCAAATGCCGTGAGCCGTCCGATCTGCGTCCTGCGCTCACGATTAGATCGGGGCCTCGTGGGATCGTGACCCTTGGATCCAGATCTAGCGGATCAAAACCAACGATACCGGTTCACCCTTGCTTTGAATCTAAGCCGTCCATCCCTGATCCGGCGCATGGGATTTGATTCCCATTATGATAGGCCCTGGCCCCATCGTTGCTGATCCAGGATCCTTAGCGGTTACGCCTTACCAACGTGATCCTTTGTAACGGTCTCGTAGTGTGCTTGCTAGCCATCTCACCTAAGGAAGTGTGATGAACAACTAGCGTAGCTCACGACTTGTGGGTAAAGTTGTGCAACCTCTCGAGAGTGTAAAACTGATATATCAGCTGTGCTCACAGTCATGAGCGGCCCAGATCCTCCGTCTGATTAGTGGGGTTATCAACCTTTGACGAGGGAGATTCCCCGGGTGGTTTTGGTTTGGATGGTTCCCAGTAGTTCTTAATTAATACTGATTAATTTCTTATGCAATTTGGGTTATGGTAACTCATCCACTTGTAGTAATTATCTTAAATAAAATTTGCCAAGATTAAAAGCTAATGCAGTTGAGTCAGCTAGCCTAGAGCCTCATAGTTTGTGTTATACTTGTTGAGTACGAGTTTGTACTCACACTTGCCTCTCTACTCTTCTGTTCTATTTCAGATATCTTCGACTGCTGCTCAGTGCCCGGCAACGTGGAGGACTACGTCAGCAGCTTCGACGACTTCTAGGCGTTTGTCTCCCAGTTGACGTCCCTGTGGCGCCCAGCTCTTCATGTATTCATTTTACGCTTCCGCATTTCCTTGAACTGATTCTTGATTCCGTTGTAATAAAGATATTCATTTTATAATTTATACGCTTTTATTCGTGACATGTGTTGTGATATCTTGATAATCTGTTGTATATATGCGTGACTTGATCCTGGCGCATATATGATTGCTCGATTTATGTTCTTATAAATCGGGTGTGACACAATCGGCTACACTGACCAAAGTACACCACCCTAGATCAGTAAGATAGCACAGTCGACACGCCTCTGTTAGGCACAACCAAGGCACATCAATCGGCTAAACCTGATGCACCCTCCTCGACTAAGACAAGCCAATACACCAACCATCAGTTAGACCAAAAACATGCTGATAATCCAATCGGCAAGATCCTTCCTTTTTCTGTACTTGAAGTACTGTACCTTCAATGTTCCTCTCCATATCAGCCGATTTGACCTCAGGTGAACCCAAATCGGCTAATCTTTTCTACTCATATACAGAGATTGCTCTTGCCGATTTCCCTTCTAAACAGAAATCAGCAGATTTCCTAATACTGTGTAGATGGCTCCCTTCTTTGCCAATTCTATCGACTGAACCCCTGTTGTTTCCAATCGACTCTGTTGTAATCTTCAACAAGTAGTCCATCTTAATTAGTTGTCCAGCTAAAGCTCTACCCAAGCTAGTTTCTGATCTTTTTGGGTTGTTATATGAGTAATATATTAAATGAGTGTTGGATTGCAACTTTATCATAAGGTAAAATAGTTTCATGTGCACACTTTGAATGTAATGTTGCATTGCATGTAGATACGACTACTTCCGCAAATGGTACCTACGAGATCTCCCAAGAGTCTACAGAAGATGTCTCTGAAGACCAAGTGAACGTCACCAAGGGATTATCTGAATCCTCGAACCAAAGTTCGGAAGATAATAATACTAACATCCCTGACTTCAGCCCCACCAGCAAAGGCAAGCCCCGGTGCATAACCCAGTATTTCAGTTTACTACAATTTTATACTTATATATATTATATCTTGCATTAAGTCTTGTAGTTGAGATGGAACCCTAGATGCATGGATCTTAGGAACTAATGTACTGTACCTGAGTCCTTATCGCATAGATGCTCTGCTAATAGGACCGGTAGAAGTCGGGTGATTTCCTGTCACTCGCGTGATATAGGAGTTGAATGTTTACCATTTCGCAATCACTTTAAGGATCATGGATGGGGTCATGTGCAATATCGTGACCTGGAAGTTTACCCCGTCTGTGTTGATAAAAGTTGTTAAGGTCGCAGTGTGTGGTAGTGGTGGCTAAGCGTTTGAAAGTACTAGCCACATGCCGCGAAATATGTTAAGCGATAAGCCTAGTAACCAATCGGCCCGGCAAGTGGACATACCTCCCACCACTCGTAATTTGGTTTTTCTCACGCACCGACGTGCGGTAGTACGTTCTGCAAGGCAGACAGGAATACGGGATCATGTAGTCGCGCTACAGACGTATGTCCTGCACAATTGGTGTGCGTACGGTTCTACAGTCGCTTGTGGTGGACCTACTCCATGACCCAGAATGAAAGGTAAACAGTTGCTTCGGAACAATCTTTGGGTGTTCCAAGCGTGTGTGTTAGGTTTACCATGCAAGGTTGAAATTCGATTCAGGAATCGTCCGTTCCTCGTGGAGATTGAGACTACTTATCCCTTTTACCACATGGAGTAAGAAGTGTAACTAATGATGGAACAATTATGATGATGATAATCTCTATCTTGCTTGTTTAGTATAGGTGCTTACCTAGAATGGCTAATCAAGCTAGAATCTGAAAGCTAAAACTTGAAAGTAGGTTATACTCTTTGTTGCTTTTCAGCTGAAAATAAACCCAGAACCTGTATAATGCCTTCATGAGTTAGTTATGGGCTAAAGTATACCCAATCCTGGGTAAGCCTTGCTGAGTATTAGTATACTCAGTCTTGCTAGTTATATGGTTTTTCAGGTATTATCTTTGAAGACCCTACTCTTCCCCTATCTTGGCCCGGTGCTCTTCCAGATGGTTGGCCCTTCGAATGGGATCCGTCCCCGGCCAACATTGGTGATATCAAGTGATGTCGTGCCCGGGCTTAGCATGGCATCAGTCTTGATGACGTGTTGTAAATTGTCGCATTTGTTTTCCGCTGCCAAAAACCATAACTTTAACAGTTTGTAATAACTTTTCTAAATTTGGAACTTCGTACTGCTTTTAGAAACTCTTGTAATGTAATTCCCTGTGATGTAAAATATGATGGTGACTGTATCTCTGGACTCACCTTCGTGTGAGGTAGCCTTATTTGATCCTGTATTCGGTGGTTTATCGGGACGTTACCCGACAGGCCAAGGGATTATACCGTTTGAAGCACGTTGGAGCCCTCAGGAATGGACTCACGTACTTGAGCCGGTATAATTCAGGTTGGTTCTGCCACATGCCCCGCATTGACATTCTCTTTGATCAGTTAGCCGGAGCTAAGGTATTCTCTAAGATCGATCTTCGTTCCGGCTATCATCAAATCAAGATCAGGCCGAGTGACATCCCAAAAGTAGCCTTTTCTACCAGATATGGACTCTATGAATATCTGGTCATGTCATTTGGTCTTACCAATGCTCCAGCGTATTTCATGTATCTCATGAATTCTATCTTCATGCAAGAACTCGACAAATTTGTTGTGGTCTTCATTGATGACATTCTGATCTACTCTAAAAATCCAGAAGATCATGCAAAACATCTTCATGTTATTCTTCAGCGATTAAGAGACCACCACTTATACGCCAAATTCTCCAAATGCGAGTTCTGGTTAGATACCGTTAAATTTCTAGGCCATACTATCTCCGGTAACGGTATATCCGTTGACCCTAGTAAAGTACAAGAAGTGATGGATTGGAAACCTCCAACATCAGTCCATCACATCCGTAGTTTTCTTGGTCTAGCTGGCTATTATCGTCGCTTCATTCCTGATTTCTCTAGAATAGCCAAACCTATGAATGAACTACTAAAGAAAGGTGTTAAATTCTCTTGGGATCAAAAATGTGAAGATGCATTCCACACTCTCCGAGACCATCTTACAACTGCCCCAGTCTTAGCTCAACCAGATGTGTCAAAACCTTTCGACATCTATTGTGATACTTCAGGAACCGGACTTGGTTGTGTGCTTATGCACAACAACCGAGTAATTGCATATGCATCACGAGCACTCAGGGTTCATGAACAGAACTACCCTACCCATGATCTTCAACTCACAGCTGTCATTCATGCCCTGAAGATCTGGAGACATCATCTGATGGGTACGAAGTGTCATATTTATACTGACCACAAAAGCCTCAATTACATTTTCACACAGGTAGACCTGAATATGAGGCAAAGACGCTGGTTAGAGCTTATCAAAGACTATGACTTGGAAGTACATTATCATCCAGGCAAGGCCAATGTCGTTGCGGATGCACTTAGTCGCAAGGCACATTGTTCTTGTTTATCTGTAGAAGCTTTCAACAAGACTCTTTATTGGGAAATGAGAAAGCTTAATCTAGAAATCATTCCCCAAGGTGACTTGAACCATCTCTCAGTTGAAGCCACGCTTAGGGATAGCATTTTTCTAGCTCAACAACGCAATAAAGGGGTCAGAATCATTAAGCAGAAGATAACACAAGGAGAAGGGAAGTATAAGTGCTTCCGAGTAGATCCAGAAGGAGTTTTATGGTTCAACGAACGTATCGTTGTACGTAAGGACCATAAGCTCCGTAAACAGATATTGGACGAGGCCCACTTATCTAAATTCTCTATGCACCCTAGCAGTACGAAGATGTACCAGGATCTGAAACAAAATTTCTGGTGGACTCATATGAAACGAGAAATTGCCAAGTATGTCTCAGAATGTGATATCTGCCAAAGAGTCAAAGCCAGTCATCTGAAAACTGCTGGTATTCTTCAACCTCTATCTATTCCCTCTTGGAAGTGGGAGGATATCAGTATGGAGTTTATTGTTAGTTTACCCAACACTTCACTAAGGCATGACTCCATTTGGGTAATCGTTGATCGATTGACCAAGACTGCACATTTCCTTCCTGTGCATACTACGTATAATGCCAAAAAGTATGCCAAGATCTATTTGGATCAAATCGTTCATCTTCATGGGGTACCTTAGACGATCATTTCTGATCGTGGAGCACAATTTATCGCTCGGTTCTGGGAGCAACTTCAACAAGCTCTTGGGACTAAGTTAATTCGAAGCTTTGCATATCATCCTCAAACAGACGGACAAACTGAAAGGGTAAATCAGATTTTGGAAGATATGCTTAGAGCCTGTGTCCTTCAATACGACAAGCATTAAGATGGCTCCGTTTGAAGCATTATATGGTCGCCGGTGCCGAACTCCCTTAAGTTGGTCACAAACCGGCGAACGTAAGATCTTTGGACCCGATCTGGTCACTGAAGCAGAGGATAAGGTGAAGACTATTCAAAAAAATCTAAAGGCAGCCCAATCTCGACAGAAAAGCTACGCTGACATATGAAGAAGACCATTACAGTTTCAAATCGGAGATTTCGTCTATCTTCGAGTATCTCCTACCCGAGGTGTTCAAAGGTTCCGCGTAAAAGGGAAATTTGCTCCTCGATACATCGGACTCAGGTACTTAATAATGTCACACACTAGATTTTAATATGAAATTGGATGCAAAATGTGGTGAAAGTGTGTTTAAAAATTTAAATGCTAAGGAAAAAGGGTGTTTATATAGTTATAAATTAATAAAGGTCCTTTAGTGTTAAATGGGTAAGTATGGAGGGTAGAATTTAAATGTATGAGGGTTGTTTTGCAAAAGTCAAAAACTTGCTTTTAAATCGTAAATATTGGTGAAACTACATCTAGGATGTAAATGTAGTGTAGTTTTTAAATAGGATTTATGTCAAGTTTAGAAACTTTGCTAAGTTTTATATTAATTCCAAATCCTTAGCTCTTCTATGAATGAACCTTAAAGCAAAGTTGTAGATTTAGATAAACCCTACACTTTTGCTTTTGGGTCCATTTCCATTTGAGCTCTGGTTTGAAAGTTACCAAGACATTACAGTGGGGTCCCTATCCTTTCTGACATTTACAACCCGGTCCTCCTTCGTCTACCTTCCCTCTCCCTCCTCTGCTCCTCTGCCCGATGCGCCGCCGCCGCCGCTCTACCGGCCATGTGCAGCGCCCCCGCCGCCTCCGCGCCGCTCTGGGCTGCGCCACGTGCCGCCTTAGCCCAGCGCCACCGCTTCCCCGATCCGTGTTGGCCTGTCCCCGCCGTGCCACGCCGCCCGGCCGTCTGCCCGAGCCGCCCCTCGCCGCTACTTGCCGTTGCTGCAACCCAGTGCCACCTCCTGCTTCCCGGCAACCCCACGCGTCGCTCCCCGGCCGGCCGCCGCCGTAGCTCTCCCTGTTGCCTTCTTCTACGCGCGCGACGCTACCCTCGCCTCTGCCCGAACTTCGCCCGTGGCCACCATGCACGCCGTCGACCCCAGCATTGTCTCTCGCCCCCTGTGTCCTCTCTAGTAGCTTAAAGCATGTTGTGAGCTCCAAATGCACCTCTTCTTCTGCTCCTGCACCACAATTTCTCTGCCATTTTCTCTTTCCCGATCCCGTGCCTCACCGGACCTCCGCTGTCACCCCTGGCCGTCATTGACAACCAGCCACACCACCTCCGGACCCCAATCCAGTGCATCAGCAGAACTGCCGTGACCCACCGATGCTCACCGAGCCAACAATTTCAAGTTCTTCCACTGGAATAGCTGGACCACGATGCCGACGAGCTGCTGTTCCGCCGCCCGTTCGGCCTCACCGTCGCCCCGCTGTTGCAGAGCTTCTTGACCCCAACCAGGAGCACCAGAGCACCACACCGACCTGTAGAAGCTCCTTGACTACTTCCCTGCCACCCTCCGGCATCCCAGCCTGCAGAACGCCGTGCCGCTATTGCCGCCGGTGAGAACCCGAGCCGCCCCCTCGTCGATCACTCACTTCTGCCTCGTCTCCGACCAAATTGGGTATGGGAAAAGCATCCCCGCACTCCCACAAAGCTCATGCACGCCCCTTCTGTCCCTGTTCACCGGCCCCTCACTGGGAACACATGCATGCCGTCACGGCCACCGCCATCCATCATCGCCGGCCATGCTCCGCCGCTGCTCCTCGAGCACATCACCCACCCCTAGACTTAGTAGGTTCTGGAGGTCGAATAGGACCGGTTCTTCCCCGGCCAAACCCTCGCCGCCGGCGAGAACATGTCGACCAGAACCGTCGGCCACCGTCGAGAGCTGTCGAGGGCTCTTTTGCTATTTCTTTTCCTGTTCTAGGGTTCCCTGTGCAAGAAACCGAGGACCTTTTTGTAAAACCCTTAGCTAGTGTTAGCTGTCAACTTGTAAAATTCATAGAAATGTGTAGAAAAATCCAAAAATTACCAAACCAGTTTTATTAGAATCTAGAATATAAATCTACAACTTTTGTTAATAAAGTTTGGGTTGAACTAAATGCATTTTGATCTATTTTAAACTCAATGTAAAAGAGTATCTTATGCATAACTTGTGCATATATACTTATTTTCTTGTAATTTTTGGTATGTAGCTTCTTTAGGTCATGTTGAGCTAGTGTAAAAATTTAATGCTTAGTACTACTTTGTAGTTTAAGTTCCTTTAAATTCTTAAAATTCAAATTTGAAGTAGTTTGAATTTATTTAAGCATGTTCTTAAGTCTTTTCTGTTTAGATCTTTTTACCATAACCTAATATGTTGATAATGAGTTCATAATTAAATTTTCAAGAATTTATAAATCTGTTTACTCTGGATTTGAGTTTAAACTTGAAGTTTGAATTCAAATTCAAATGTTTTAGTTTATGTTTTCAGAAAATTATGAGAAATTCACCATAAGCTTATTTATTGGAAATAAACTCAACTACAAAAATTCAAGGTCAGAATCTTTATGGTTTTCCAAATAAAAATCAAACTTGTCGAATTACTTCAAAGTAATTCCATTAAAATAACATAATTGAGTTATAGATGGTAGCTTGGAAATCCCACCCCCTTGTTACATGAGTTTATATTTGTTAATTTATTGGATTGCAACTTTATCACGAAGTAAAATCTTTAACTCAAGGACCATCTTACTTAAATCTTTGCATATCATGTAGAGTCAACGACACTTGACGACGGAGACTACGAGCTAGTCCTGGAACAAGACCAAGGGTTTTCTGAAGACCCGATAAACGTCTCCGAGACTCTAACTGAAGCTCCGAACCAAAGTTTGGAAATCCTTAACACTCCTGCCCCCAACTGTCGGTGTTTAACCGGCTGCCCACCGAGGGATATACCCAAGGTGGTAAGTTTTGGGTGAGGAGACGCCGAGATCAGGAACTCGAAGGTGCAAGGAACACAAGACTTTTAGACAGGTTCGGGCCGCACGGAGCGTAACACCCTACGTCCTGTATGGTGGTTTGTATTCCCTTTTGTGTAGAATGACCTAATGATCTTCTGTTTTGAGAGGGGTCCCTGACCTCCCTTATATATCCGAGAGGCCAGGGTTACAAAGGTACTAACCAACATCAACCAAGGAATCGTACCAGAACATGTCTCGAGTAGATTCCCCCTGTATCGGTTAGCTCTATCTCCTATTTAAATGGAATAAATAAGAGATAAATTAGATGAATAAGAGATAAGACGGACTTAATCTCTTAGACCTCTTTAAACTATGTTATGTGCCCAGCCCGGTGGCCCCGGGTCTGACAAGCCCCCGAGCTCTTCGTAGCTGAGTACTGCAGGCTTATCGAGTACTTTCAAAGCAGTCTTCGACTTCTTCTGAAGCTTCATCTTGAAATCCTTCTTTGAGTACTTGCTTGGCTGCATCGAAGCTATGAGGTGCTCATGCCCGGAATTTTTGTTATGGTGTGCGATTTAAAAATCGCACTCCATATGGAGTAGCCCCTAAGCCTTAGGTTGAATCGGAGAATCAGGCTGAGGGTCCCATTTGTCTGTAATCCTCCTTATTCATCAAACAAATTTGAAAAATAAGTAGTCGATGCCACGTACGCCGCAGCCCCCGAGCCTTAAATCCAAATCCCACAAATATGGAGATAAGGATCTAAAAACCATGGCATTGGTGTTACTCTGGAATTCTGAGAAAAACTCTTCGCCTCTGCATAGTGAAATTAAGCCTCCCGCTGGTTTATTTAACCGCGCGGTGGCTTAGAGTTTCTTCTGCACTCTCAGTCTTCATATGAGTCGTCTTCGAGTAGTTTTGCGGCGTCCAGCCCTGAGCTTACAAGCCAGGAGAGCCGAATGAGTCGTTTCGAGTAGTGCGCATCGCCCAGCCCCCGAGCCTGGGAACTAGCGAAACTGCGATGGCACGCCGCGCTGCCTGGAGGGTTGTTGCTGAAGCTTGACCTGAAAAAAGATAATGCACACATTATGTAGCATAATGCGAAGATACCGAGTAGTACTCAGTAATAATATAAATACACCAAAATTTATTCGGTGTAAAAATTTTGCGTCTTGCTCTTGCTAGGCCATGTAATTTCCCCGGACAGTTAGCCTGTTACGTTTAAGCACCTGATCCCTGATGGCCGTAGACCATAGCGTAGGGAGCTTAGCTGCATGCACGCGTAGGAGCATAGGCTTACAGAAGAGTCGAGGTTTCACGGATTAAGGCGTGTGCTACCCGAGTACTTTAGCAACCGTTAAGAGAAGACAAAGAAGTCATCATGCGACAAAGAGGATGCGCAGTGCGCAAAGATAGTCGGCGAAGTGTAGCTCTGGAGGGTTTCATGCCCATCGAGAGTCGTACACGGACAAGTAAGCGATCATGGTGTAGCCCCCGAGGGTTTCATGCCCGTCGAGAGGCGTACCTAAAAAGGTAGCCGATCTTGTGAAGAACAAGTCGGAAAAGGTATAAATCACTTAGCTTGATTCGTGGGTGAATGTCCACGAAGCCGTGGAGCTCGTTGATGAAGCTGCGACGATTTGTTGATGAAGCTCGACTAGTCGGAACCGATTCCGACTAGTTTTCAATTCGAAACGAGTAGTTGATGTAGTCGTCGGTGAGCTGCCGATCGTCCTCGCGAAGTCGAAGTAGTCGAACACGTTGCTGCCGTAGAATGTGCCAGAATGTGTTGAAGTAGTTGAAGTAGTCGACGCTCGCGGTGCATCGACGTTGCAGCGTAAGGTGAAGTCGAGCCGAGTAGTCGAGATCGATGTAGCCGTTCGCTGAAGGATCCGATTTCGAACTCGATGCACATGCGTGAAGGTAGCAATCCACCGCCTGGTAAACTAGAAAGATGCCATCGAGTTCACCGGTGGATCTTCGACGCGCTCCCCTACCTGGCGCGCCAGCTGTCGGTGTTTAACCGGCTGCCCACCGAGGGATATACCCAAGGTGGTAAGTTTTGGGTGAGGAGACGCCGAGATCAGGAACTCGAAGGTGCAAGGAACACAAGACTTTTAGACAGGTTCGGGCCGCACGGAGCATAACACCCAACGTTCTGTATGGTGGTTTGTATTCCCTTTTGTGTAGAATGACCTAATGATCTTCTGTTTTGAGAGGGGTCCCTGACCTCCCTTATATATCCGAGAGGCCAGGGTTACAAAGGTACTAACCAACATCAACCAAGGAATCGTACCAGAACATGTCTCGAGTAGATTCCCCCTGTATCGGTTAGCTCTACCTCCTATTTAAACGGAATAAATAAGAGATAAATAAGATGAATAAGAGATAAGACGGACTTAATCTCTTAGACCTCTTTAAACTATGTTATGTGCCCAGCCCGGTGGCCCCGGGTCTGACACCAACCCCACTCAAGAAGGCAAGCCCCAATGCATAACCCAGTATTTCAATTTTATTACAATTTTACACTTACGTATTATATATCTTGCATTATGTCTAGGAGTTGTAATGAAACCCTAGATGCATAAATCCTAGGAATCCAATGTATTGTACCCGAGTCCTTATCGCATAGATGCTCTGCTAATAGGACTGGTAGAAGTCGAGTGATTTCCTGCCACTCGCGCGATATAGGAGTTGAATGTTTACCACTCTGCAGTCACTATAAGGATCATGGACGGGGTCATGTACAGTATCATGACTCGGAATGTTACCCCGTCTGTGTTGATAAATATTGATAAGGTTGAGGTGTGTGGTAGTGGTGGCTAAGCGTGTGAAAGTACTAGCCATATGCCGCGAAATATGGTAAAGCGGTAAGCCTAGTACCTGAATGGTCCGGCAAATGGACATGTCTCCACCACTCGATTATTTTAATTTCTATTGTATACACGCACCGACGTGTGGGAGTACGTTCTGCATAGCAAACAGGAGTACAAACATGTAGTCGCGCTGCGGACGTATGTCTGCACACCAAGTGTGCGTACGGTCCTGCAGTCGCTTGTGGTGGCCCTGATCCATAACCCGGAATATGAGGGAAACGGTTGCTTCGGAACGATCTTTGGATGTTCCAAGCGTGTGAGTTAGGTTTACCCTTGCAAGGTTTGGAAATTCGATTCAGAATCGTCCGTTTTCTCGCAGAGATTGAGACTGCTTATTCCTTCTGCCACATAGAGTAAGAACAGTAATCATTATGGAATAACCTGGATGGATGTTAATCCCTACCTTGTTTGTCTAGTATAGGTGCTAACCTAGAATAATTAATGAAACTAGAACCTGACAGCTAAAATATGAAAGTTGGTTCGTATTCTTTGTTGCTTTTCAGCTGAAATTAAACCCAGAACCCTTTTCAAGCCTTCATGAGTTTAGCTATGGACAAAGTATACCCTAATCCCGGGTAAGCCTTGCTGAGTATTAGCATACTCAGTCTTGCTAGTAAATTTTTCAGGTATGACCTTCGAGAACCCCCCGGAAAGTTCTGCATGGCCAACTTCTGTTCCGTATGGCTGGTCCGTGGAGTGGGATCCGTCCTCGGCTGGCAGTGACCCTCCTGAGTGACACCAAGCTTTGGGCTGAGTACGGTGTCAACCTTCGCGACGTGCGTAGTCGCGTGTTTATTTTCCTTCCACTGTGAACTTGGACAAGCTGTGTAGCTTGTCGTGTTAAACACTGTTTGTATAATTTTACATTAAGTTTAAAAAAGGTTTGTAATAATATTTGCATTTCTGTAAATTAAAATTGATGAGCTGTGCTGTGATTGTAAACTCGCCTTCGTGCGAGGTAAACCTGCTTCGATCCTGTTGAACCGTGGTTGTATCGGGCGGAGACCCGACAGACCAATGGGTTGTTCCGTTTGAAGTGCGTTGAGTTAATATCGGCTGTATAGCGATGATTAGCGCACTTGAGCCGAAATCATTCAGGCGGTTCTGCCACATAGTAGCAAGAATAATTAGAGTCTTATGTTAGAAAATCCAAAAAAAATGTGTCATGCTTGAATAAAAGAGCTCCAAACTTATATGTGTGGAAATCTGTGTGAGCTCTACATTCGGAAATAATGAATAGTTGCTCTATTCATGCTCTGCAAGTGCCTCGTATATAGCTTTTTACTCTCGTAGTACTTGAAATTGTTCGCACTTGGTTATGGTCACCGTTCAAAATTTATGGTTTATGGGAGCATGAGCTTGATTTCCAAGTCTAAGTTGTTGGGAGATTTGAGATAGTTAAAATCGGAATAAAACTGCATGCTCTAGTAGGGGACCTCTCGGAATTTCTTTTAAAAACAAAGTATGGTAAAGATATCCCCTTTGGTTTACATGTCGTATCTAGAGCCATAATACTTCATTATGTAAGTCACTACATGCTATCTTGAGTTTCTTTGAGCTGTGCCGAATGGTGAGTCCGTTCGAGGAAGGTACTTGCCATCTACCGATCTTTCTCCGTTGCGTACCCATTGTTCTGCTAGCCTCAAAAATGTCTGGCATGTCAACTACCTACTCCAGGTATTGACATCCATTCTTGCAAGACAGTCTCCATCCACAAACAAAACCCCACATCTCCACAGTGAACCTATCCATCCAAGAAAGGTCTACTCCAATAAATACTCCATCTTAGTGACCTACATTGTCATGAGTATGGGTTATCTTCTCTATAAAAAACCCAAAAATTTCCTAGTGTGAGTCCATTTTCTCCCTCTCCCCTGGACATTCTCCATTCCATAAGATCAGGATTCGATCAGGTACCAACCTTTTGCGAACCACTCTTTGACTCTGCAACAAAGGCAACCAAGGTATGCCACACTCATCATACCCATGAAACTCCACATATCAACCTTAGAGTAGGAAGAAGATGGTAAAACTCCGACATGGTGATGACTATACACCTTGAGCGATCTTGAGAGCGCCATTGGGAAATCTTGAACCTGTTTTGAAAAACTTGCAAAAAAAATCCAAGAAAGGAACCCGAACAGGAAGTAGGAAACTTCGGTGAGAACTGTTCAGTCTCTCAACTGCTCAAGACAAGGGATGAAAGGAAAATAAGCCCCACACTCCAAGACCAAGGTACAAGCCAACTTATTCAAAGTACATACGGGTTAGAGTAATATGTTGTGCACAAGGTACTTATAGGGTGTGAACATCGATGCAACACCTGATCTGCCGAGCCTAAGTATTAGCCTTGCTCGAGGATGAGCAAGAGTTTAAGCTTGGGGGTGTGTTGGCTGCCATTAAAACACACTTTGTCCGTCAACTTCTCGGGAATAAATCAGAGCTTTGCACCATGTTCCATACATATTTTATTTAAAATAATAAAGTTCCACAAGTTTTGGATGAGTTGTGAATGCAGCAACAAGTGTACCAAAAATGAGGCAAATTGGGAAAATCCCAGGCCGACTAGCCTGGCACTGGACCCAAATGCCATGTCATCAATCCAGGAGTGAGGAAGCACATGTACCTTGATCCTGAGCTGTGCACTTCAAGTCAGTTTGATCCAATGACCCGAAAGGCTTCACCCATATATCGATGGGCCCACTTACATGCAAGACTCGGGCAAACATCTAAGGTACAACTTCCACCGACATCAGGAGAGCGTCAGGGCCATCCAGGAGAAAGTCGGTGCCATGTTGCCACAATCCCAGGCCGGGCGGCCTGGATGAGGCCGGCCGGCTTTGGACTGAGGCAACCACCTTAACTGCTTAACCAACTTCATCCACCGACCTCCTATAAATAGATGGGCACCTCAGCTTGTAAAAGACACACCAAGGACTTCTCTTCTTTCTTTCACTTTCTAGAGTTAGGTTTTTTCTCTTCTCTCTCATCTCGAGTCGAGCTTTTCTTGGGATTCTAGAGTCATCAACAAAAGTCTGGTATAGCTCTTCTTTATCTTTTCAAGTCAGCTTTACTTTCCTCATGTATTTATCGTTCCAAGTTATCCAACTTGTGTGTAGAAGCTCTTTCCTCTAGCTTAGGTTCTGTTTTTTGTCTTTTTTATCGGGAACTAACCTTGCGGGTTTTCTCACCTGGACTAGGGGTCTCATGTCAGTTCCCTAGGTTGAATGGGATTTCTCTTGAAGGCCACAAGAGAAATCCTAACACCGAGTGCAGACATGGTGTCTGCCTTAGGCGTGGTGCCTAGGCTTGGTTAGTTACCTTGGGTTGTGTTCCACCCTACGGAACAGTGTGGTAGTCAGCAGATGGTGACAGCCCTATCCGTCCCTTGTAGTCCACCATGTCTGGGTGCTTTCATAGCAGTAGTTGCAGGTTGCCATTGGACACCCCTCTTATCCCTTTTTGAAGTCCTTCCTCTTCCAGCCGCCCAAGCAGATCAAGTTAGTAAGTAGCAAGTTATCTGGGTAACGAGTCGGCTATCTGAAGTTAGACCCTCTGCCCTCTTACCTCTTCTCCCCTGGTGGGTCCGATTGAATAGTTCTAGGTGTGGTGAAAGCTACATTGGTATCCGTACGCTTGTGGATTGGTTCGTATAGGCTAAGGATTGCCAACAAGTTTTCTGGGGCCATTGCCGGGGACAGTAGCGACACTAGTTTTAGAGACTTTTCATCTGTACACTCTGCACATTTCCACAACCCACATGGAGTTTTCTCCTAGTTATCTGGGCGTTCCATCTCGCGAGTATTTGGAACCGCCTCCATCTTGCCACCCCATACTATCTGATGGTTATGAGATCCGTCCCAGTCTCATAGCCATGGTTCGCGCATAGTGCTTTTCTAGTAGAAATGATGAAAGTCCCTATGCTCACCTGTAAGATTTTGAGGAAAGTTGCTCAATGTTGACCATACCCGGTATTAATCAAAACACCCTATGGTGGAAGCTCTTCCCATTCTCTCTGACGGGAGAAGCAAAAGTTTGGTACAACCGAAATGCAGGGGAGTTGGAAGAGATTGGATCAAACTGAAGGATGAGTTTTGCTTATTCTTCTTTCCTATTGACAAAGTGATCCCGCTTCGCATTTAACTGCTCACATTCAAGCAAGGTGAAGAATCACTTGGAACATCATGGGCAAGGCTGATGCCAGATTCTGGGCCACCTCATGGTATACCAGAAGAGATGCTAATATAGCACTTCGTTAGTGGTCTCAACCCAAAGAGCATGCATTTCCTGAATGTTGCCTCTGAGGGATCCATCGTGTTCAAGACAGTTGCTGAAGTAAGAACCATATTGGAGAAGGTCTATTGACGGTCATTAAGTTACTAATCCGACCGTCAACCTTTACTTCATTCAAAGATAAAAAAAACACCAAAACTTAGAGATAGGGTTTAACTCTAACCATTTCGACAAGCTTTGGTGAATCGTTATTTACAGGAGACCGTGCTTGCATGTAGAGGAAAACCGTGCTCAAACAAAGGAAAAAGTATATTTTAGAGCGTTCTATGCGAGCATGTCAATTGGAGGGCTCGCATCCTGAAGCAAATCAACCCAAGAGGCCGAGAAACACACCTCGAACCAATCAGAGGAAGGCACAGGGATTCAAGGGCCGGTCTGGTAGACCAAATGGGCGCGCCAAGGCATGAATCACCAAGGATTGACACTAGGGCCCACCTGCTATCAGACCCGGGCACACGGGACTGTGCACGTGACGTATTTTTCCTAGGATACGGGATGGGAAATGGCCCACGCCCTACATTTGTTATAACTACTTGTAGTGTAGTTGGACTACCCGTACAGTAGTGAAACTAGTCGGACACGGTAGGAAATTACTCGAGATGTACTTGGTAGGACTCCTCGGCTTGTACCTGACTAGGACTTCCATGTAAACTTGTCGATAGGGACCCCCTCCAAATAGGAGATCACCCGATCACCACCTAAGGCAATACAAACCACACAGGACGTAGGGTATTACGCTCTCGGTGGCCCGAACCTATCTAAATCTTGTGTTCCTTGCACTTTGAGTTCCTGATCTCGGCGACAACCTACCTACAAACTCACCACCTTGGGGGTATCCCTCGGTGGGCGTGGCGGGACAGCTAGCGCACCCGGTAGGGGTGTTCATCGAGCATCAATCGAAGAATTCGATGGCATCCTTCAACTTCTCCAGCGCTGTGCTCGATGAGGGTACAACTTTCATCTTCGGCTCCTGGATCTGCGTTGCCAATGGGTTGGATGGCTTCAACAGCCACCTAGTCAACTCCAGGAAGCCAGAGGCCTCTACATCAACTCAAAGCAGCGACCTCAACAAGTTCATCGACAACCTCGATGAGCTACTGCTTCCCGATCTGGCCCCGCAGATTGAAAAGATGTTCGACAACTACTCGGACTCCAACGAAGAGTACTCATCGCTTAGTACTACACCTTCAAGCCAGTCTTGAGGAGGACTCAGAGATGAGGGAGCCACCGCCCATCGGGTGGCCCCCGCTCTTGAAACCACACACAAACAATGGCCATACCGAATCATTTTTCGGCAGCCATCTTGGTTTAACCATAACATCAATGCCGCAAGGCCGTTTGATGTACTGGAAGGGCCTTGAGCCCTCCGAACTACTCAATTACGAGTCCCGCCTTGTGCCCTTCACGCAGGAACTGCCCTTCCAGGAGGGCAAACCTCTATCTCCCATCGCAGAAGAGGGAGAAAGTAGCACAGAGCTACTCGAGTACAGCCTTACGGCTAACAACTTGCCGGATCATCAAGTCTACTTGGCCTCCCTTCGCAAAGTGGAGGATGACGAGCTGGGCCCCGAGTACGACAACGAACAACTCATGGACAACTCCGCCGACGAGCCCATAGATGACGCCCGCTAGGATGAGAACGAGGAGCACCGAAGGATCCGGTGGGTGAAGAACGCCAAGCGCGCCCAGCGCAGGCGAAACGCGAAAAATCGTGCTCGTGACCCAATGTACCAAAGGAACCTCAACAACGCTTTTGCAGCAATCGCGGATCGGGAGTACCGTACACCGATTGGCACCATCGCATAAGCAGCCCTATTAGCCCAACGACTTCCACCCAACCCTCAGATACAAAGGCTGCAGTATATGATTCTTCGATTCAACCTAAGGCTCGGGGGCTACTCCATATGGAGTGCGATTTTTCATCACACACTATACCAAAGAAGTAATTCGGGGCATGAGCACCTCATAGCTTTGATGCAGCCAAGGAAGTACTCGAAGAAGAACTTCAAGACGGAGCTTCAAAAGAAGCCGAAGACTGCTTCGGAAGTACTCGAGGAGCCTGCAGTACTTAGCTATGAAGAGCTCGGGGGCTTGTCAGACCCGGGACTACGGGACTGTGTACATAACGTAGTTCATACAGGGATAGGGGATAGGACATGTCCTATACCTTATCTATGTTGTACTCTACTCGCATGCGAAGTAGGACTAGCCGATACAGAAGGAAGCTACTCGAGTTGTACTCGAATACGGTTCCTAGGCTAGTGTCGGACTAGGATTCATGTAACCCTATCCTCTCGGATATATAAGCGCGGGCAAGGACCCCCTCAAAACACAACATCAACACCCAAGGCAATACAAACCACCAAACAGGACGTAGGGTATTACGCACATCGCGGCATAAACCTGTCTAAACCATGTGTTGCTTGCACCTTCGAGTTCCTGATCTCGGCGTCACCCCACATAAAACTTACCACCTCGGGTATACCCCTCGGTGGGCAGGCGGTAAAACACCGACAGCTAGCGCGCCAGGTAGGGGTGCGCATCGAAGATCCACCGGCGAACTCGATGGCATCGTTCAAGTTCACCAGTGCCGTGCCCCTCCAGGGCACGATGTTCGTTTTTGGCTCATGGGTCTGCGTTGCAGACGGCGCAGGCGGTTTTCATCGGTTCACCATCGACGCCATGAAGCCAAAAACTCTTGCACTAATCTCGATGACTTGTCGACCCATGGCTCCACTACGACGAGTTCGTCGATAATCTCGACGACTTGTCGACCCATGGCTCCTCTACGAAGACCGAAGAGGAGTCCGTTTTCAACGCAACTTCGCCCAGCGCTGCAATGACCACGCTCGGATCGGACCCACTCCAATCTGAGAACTTGCATAACCGATCACAACTTGGTCTACGCAATTCGGCCACTGAACATCAGGAGGCCAACAATTCCGAGTCCCTCTCCGCATTTGAAAAGGACTTGGACTTTTTACTTCAAATCGGAAAACCCGAAGCCACCGCACGTCGGGGGGCTGCGGGTTGTCTTGGTGACAACGGTCTGATGATCACCTCCACTCCAGAGGGCCGTCTTGTGCATTGGAAGGGCATGAAACTCTCTGATCTACTCAAGGACGAAGACCGACTTGTGGCACACCTCGTGCCCTTGCCTTTCCAGTAAGGCAAGCCATTAGCCACCGTGGCAGAAGAATCGACTGAGCTAGTCGATGCGAGCTCTGATGAGCTCATATCACGTCAAGTGTTGATGGCGGAGGAGGGCGAGGATGATGGCATCTCACCCAATGATGCACTTGATATGGTATCTGAAGACGAGGCCACAGCCAACACCGGTGATGAAAATGACAATGAGCGTGAGGCATGAAGGGCTAGGAACAGAGCTCGCGCAGTCCGACGAAGGAGGGTCAACGAGCGCATGCGATCTATGCATCGTGAGCTAGATGCCGAATTCGCTGCCATGAGCGAGCGGGACTTCAGAACTCCCGTGGCCAACATCGCCAGGGTAACTGCCATACTCGAACGCAGTAACGATCCAAACCTGCGGCAAGCACTTCACTACGCGCAGAGGGCATGGATTCAGCTCGATCGACAAAACCCGGCGTCAACCATTGGAGAAGAACACGTGGGCGAAAGTCGCAGCCAGCTTAACAGTCGAACGGCAGGTGGCCATCCTCGACCTCAGCGAAGCAACAACAATGACAACGCTCGCGGGAGTCAGGCCACTAGCGGGAGGTAGCAGCCACCTCCAAGAGGCAACCCGTGATAGCCCAATCATCGGAATCCTCCAGAGGGCCTGCGCTAGAGAATCAATGAAGGATGCGATGCGCAATCCATAATTGATTCCAGACACAGAGAACGTGAAGTAGCCGATACAGAAGGTACCGACTGCAGTGATCGCTTTTCTGCGTTCGCAGCACGATTTAGCAGTTACAAGTACCCTGAGGGCTTCAAGCCGATTGGGATCACCAAGTACGATGGCAAACAAGCTCATCAACAATGGCTACGATGCTATTCCACCTCCATAGAAGTCGCAGGAGGCTCCAACATCACCAAGGTCGTCTACTTCCCGATAGCTTTGGACCCTGCGGCGCTCACATGGATGGAGAGCCTTAACAACAACTCGATCGACTCCTGAGAGCGGCCCAAGAAAGTCTTCATCGACAACTTCCAGGGGGCAATCACCCGTGCAGGTACTCATCACGATCTTGCTTAATGTAAACAGGAACGCAACAAGCTCCTACGGTCCTACACACGCCGTTTCTTCGACGTGCATGCCACCATTGCGAATATCTCGGAGGAGGACATTATTGACTACTTCTACAATGGCATCACCGACCCAGGCATCTACAGAGACTTCGGGTGGAACAGACCAAAAACTATTGCAGGACTTCATGACATGATGCATGACTGGTCTGAGCAAGAGGAAAAGATGCGGGAGCGGTTGTCGAGGCGCAATGACATCAACCTGAGGCGCACAAATGACAATCGTACCGACAAGAGCCAGCCGGACTACTCGGGTCCATCCCGAAAGCGCAAGCCAGATGACCTGATCGCGGCTGTGGATCGTCCTTCACAAGGCAGGAAGACAACGACACAGGAGGAGTTCGAAAAGCTCTTGCAGAAGAAATGCCCATGGCATCCAGGTGCCAATCATGCGGCAATTGATTGCTACCACCTTTGGAGAACATTCAGCAATCCCAGCAACAACAAGAAGAACAAGTCAGCAGATAAAGAACCTGAAGAGGACGACCAAGGGGACAAATCGCACAATGCGAAGTTCCAACATGCTTTGAAAACCATCAACATCATCTTCGGAGGTGATGAAGAGTTCAATTCTAGGAGGGAACAGAAACTGCTCCTCCGAGAAATCATGTCCGTCGAGCCGGCGGTACCACAACCACTCCGATGGTCGGAGGTCCCCATCTCTTTCTCACGTGACGATCAGTGTTGAAGCTTCTCGGAACCCGGCAAATTCCCCCTGGTCCTGGACCCGGTGGTAGCAGAAGTCAAGTTCACCAGAGTACTCATCAACGGCGGAAGTGGTCTTAACCTCATCTTCGCCAGTACTTTGAGAAAGATGGGCTTTGACTTAACGGACATACTCGTCCCAAGCAAGTCTCCCTTCTATGGCATTGTCCCAGGTAATTCAGCGCATCCACTTGGCACGGTGGTCCTTCCAGTCACCTTCAGCATGAGGGAGAACTACCGCACCGAGTTCATCAAATTCGAAGTTGCCAACTTCGAATCTTCATATCATGCCATACTGGGCAGACCGGCACTGGCCAAATTCATGGTAGTGCCGCATTAAGTTTATTTACTTCTCAAGATGCCAGGACGAAGTGGGGTACTCACTCTCCGAGGCGACTTGAAGAAGTCGTATGACTGCAACCAGGAGGCTATCCAGTACGCTTCAACTATGCGTGTGCCAGATGCTTCAGGAGAAGTACTCGCGGCCGTGCAACAACTCTCCCAAGCTGGGCTGGAAATCCCTACAAGGAAGGCCTGCAAGTTGAGCATCCAGTCGACCGGCGACGTGGCCCTCAAGATGATCCAGCTCCAGGAGGGCGACTCATCTAAGACCGCCATCATCGGTGTAGGCTTAGAGGAGAAATTGGAACTCGCGCTCGTCAGTTTCCTTCGGGCTAATCGAGACATATTCGCATGGAAACAAGCGGATATGCCAGGGGTGCCTAGGGAACTGATCGAGCATAGTCTAAATGTACATGCACAGGCTGTGCCCAAAAAGCAACGCCTTCGAAGGTTTGCACAACACAAACGTGAGGCAATCAAATGGGAAATAGCTAAACTCCTCGCGGCTGGCTTCATTAAAGAAGTAATCCATCCAGAGTGGATAGCTAATCCTGTCCTTGTAAAGAAAAGAAACAATGAATGGAGAATGTGCGTTGACTACACTGATCTCAACAAGCACTACCCAAAGGATCACTTCGGGTTACCACGCATTGATCAAGTTGTCTACTCGACGGCGGGTTGTGTACTCCTCTGCTTCCTTGATTGCTATTCGGGGTACCACCAGATCGCGCTCTAGGTGGAAGATCAAATCAAAACTATGTTTATCACCCCGTTCGGGACATATGCCTACAAAACTATATCTTGCAGGTTGAAAAATGTAGGAGCAACCTATCAACACGCAATTCAGATGTGCTTCGCTGATCAGGTGCATCAGAATATTGAGGCCTATGTGGATGACGTGGTCATCAAGACTAGGAATCCCAACGACCTGATTGCAGCCTTGGAAGAGACGTTCAGCAGCTTACGCAAGTTTTGGTGGAAGCTCAACCCAACAAAATACATTTTCGGAGTACCATCAGGGAAATTGCTCGGGTTCATCGTCAGCAACTGGGGAATTGAAGCCAATCCTATGAAGATTATGGCCATTACTGACATGGAGGCTCCGGCCATAATCAAGGATGTGCAGAAGCTAACAGGATGTATGGCAGCCCTAAACAGGTTCATCTCTCGAATCGGGGAGAGAGGACTACCCTTCTTCAAACTCCTGAAACGCTAAGACAAGTTCCAGTGGACGGAGGAGGCCGAGCGGGCCCTGCAGGATCTGAAACAACACCTATAGTCACCTCCGGTCCTTATTGCACCACTACCGGAAGAAGATCTTCTACTCTATATTGCGGCGAGAACTCATGTCGTTAGCAGTGCCATTGTAGTCGAGCACAGCGAGGAGGGCCATGCGTTTGGAGTGTAGAGGCCCGTGTACTTCATCAACGAGGTACTCTCCGAATCTAAGGTACGGTACCCGGTAGTTCAGAAACTTTTATATGCAATACTGATCACATCAAGAAAGTTGCGCCATTACTTCGACGAGTACAAGATCACTGTGATAATGGATTTCTTGTTGGCGGATATTCTATACAATCAGGACACCACGGGGCATATATCAAAGTGGGCAGTGGAACTGGGGGCTCTGTCAATCGACTTCAAGCCACGCACTGCAATTAAGTCTCAGGCTCTAGTCGATTTTATGGCCGAGTGGAGAGAGAACCAAATTCCAACTCCAGTCGACAAGCCAGAGCACTGGACCATGTATTTCGATGGGTCTCTTAAGCTCGATGGCGGAGGTGCTGGAGTCCTATTTATCTCTCCGAGAGGCGAACAACTGAAGTATGTCCTCCAGATCCTTTGGGAGGTATCCAATAATGAAGCTGAGTATGAAGCCTTGCTTCACGGGCTGCGTTTGGCGATATCACTAGGCATCAAGCGACTGCTTGTATACGGTGATTCACTTCTGGTCGTTCAGCAAGTCAACAAGGAGTGGGACTGCAACAAGGAGATAATAGACGTCTACGTACAAGAAGTGCGCAAGCTGGAAAATAAATTTTTTGGACTGGAGGTTCATCATGTGATACGGGAACACAATGTTGGCGCAGATATACTATCCAAGCTAGGATCCACCCGTGCACAAGTTCTAGCAGGAGTTTTCGTCCGGGAGCTGAAGCAGCCATCCATCAAGTCCTCACCTCAGATAACCACTGATATTGGCCTTCAAAAGCCCGATCGGGAGGTTATGATGCTCGGAGAGGACTGGAGAGAAGCTTATATCGATTTCATCCAGGACCAAAGACTACTAGTGGGGATGGATGCAAGAAGCACAGCGGCAGCTCGTGTCATGCGCAGAAGCAAAGGTTTTGTCCTAGTCGACAATAAACTCTGCCAGCATGGCGCACGATCAGGTGTACTCATGAAATGCGTCACGGGAGAAGACGCCTACGACATATTGCAGGAGATACATGAGGCTGTATGCGGCAACCACACAGCTTCAAGAACCGTAGTTGGGAAAGCATACAGAGCAGGTTTTTGGTGGCCCACTGCAGTGTCAGATGCTGAGGACCTGGTGCAGAGATGCCAGAACTGCCAATTCTTTAGTAAGCAATCTCATTTCCCAGCCCACAATCTTATCACCATACCGCCATTCTGGCCATTTGCCTGTTGGAGCCTTGATATGATTGGGCCATTTACAACAGCGCCAGGTGGTTTCACCCACGTATTGGTAGCAATCGACAAGCTTACCAAGTGGATCGAGTACAAGCCTTTAACCAAGCTCACACCAGACAGAGTCATTGATTTCATCTCCGACATCGTGCATTGCTTCGGCTTCCCAAACACCATCATCATGGACTTGGGATCAAATTTCACGGCTAACCAGTTCTGGGAGTTCTGTGAAAATGTGTGCATCGAAATCAAATACGTCTCTGTTGCACACCCAAGGGCCAATGGTCAAGTCGAGAGGGCGAACGACATGATAATCGAGGGCCTCAAGAAAAGACTCTATGATGAAAACAGCAAGAAGGGAGGAAAGTGGATACACAAATTGCCACATGTCGTCTGGGGGCTTAGGACTCAGCCATCCAAAGCCACAGGACAAACACCGTTCTTTCTTGTCTACGGTTCCGAAGCAATCTTACCAGCTGACATCATGTGGAAATCCCCAAGGGTTGAAATGCACAATAAAGGCGAGTAGGACGAAGCAAGGCAGCTAGAGCTTGACTCTGTCAAAGAGGCTCGCTGCATGCTCTTGTTCAGTCAGCACGATACCTACAGGGGATCCGATGATATCACGACCGCAACATCAGAGAACGGTCATTCACTATAGGCGATTTGGTCCTACGCTGTATCCAAGATGAGTCCGGCTTACACAAGCTCAACTCGAAATGGGAAGGACCGTTCATCGTCAAGCAGATTACAAGACCGGGGTCTTATCGACTATAATACCTCGAGGGCCAAGACGTCCCAAATTCTTGGAATATTCAGAACCTGTGCAAGTTTTA
This sequence comes from Panicum hallii, assembly GCF_002211085.1. NCBI lineage: Eukaryota > Viridiplantae > Streptophyta > Magnoliopsida > Poales > Poaceae > Panicum > Panicum hallii. The sequence goes on along the minus strand of NC_038050.1, from coordinate 45,855,844 downwards.
CCCATAAGAAAACGTGCAGGGATAGCTGTTCTCCGAGCGCCTAGGTTTTTTTCTTCCGATTCAATTTGGAGGCTATGTGCCATAGAATCCAGAATGTAAATTTTCTGTTAAGATACGAAGGCTATAGCCACGTTCATGTTTTATATGAATCGACTTCTTGCCATAAGCATTGACAGTCGTTGCGATGATGATCGCATTTTTCCCTAACAGGTTAGATCCGCTCGATCGGATTCCATCTAACTTGTTGGACAGTCTCACATGAGGAGCTGTATCGACTACTCCCAGAGTCGCTGCACTAGGGGTAGTTTCGACTTCTTGCCATGAGCATGACAGTCGTTGCGATGATGATCGCATTTTTTCCGAACAGGTTAGATCCGCTCGATCAGATTCTATCTAACTTGTTGGATGGGCTCACATGAGGAGCTTTATCAACTACTCCCAGAGTCACTACACTCGGGGTAGTTTCGACTTCTTGCCATGAGCATGACAGTCGTTGCGATGATGATCGCGTTTTTTCCTAACAGGTTAGATCCGCTTGATCGGATTCTATCTAACTTGTTGGACGGGCTCACATGATGAGCTATTTTGACTACTCCTAGGGTCGCTGCACCTGGGGTAGTGTCTACTACTTAGCCTACAAATATGGATGGCAATCCAGCAATCGTAAGGCAATGATGAGTATAGACATCAATGACAGATATATTACAAGGAGAAGAGGACTTGTTTTTACAATATCTCAATCCTGTATTATACTCTCTACTATTTTTTCAGCTACAAGCTGGGCTTCTAGGAGGTACTTGCTGAACTGCTCTTTAGAGCAGTCTGCAGCCACACCCTGTGCGAATACCTCTAGTCGAGCCTGAGGCCAAAAGGACTTCACAAAACCTAGGACGTGGCTGACACATGTGGTCGGGGCTTCGGCGATGAAACTGAGGACTTTCTGCGGTGCTCTGAGGAGTCACTCCAACAAGGATCGCCCGTCTGCTTCGCCGCCTTCATGCGGATCCACCATGTTAACAAGCTGTTGGGCGGCCCCCCTTAGGTCTTCCAGTTCCTTCTCGCGCTGCTCCTTTTCTTCGCCCAGCGTCTTGATCTGCTGAAGGCAGTCGACGAATGTGACCCTCAGCCTGATTCTTCGATTCAACCTAAGGCTCGGGGGCTACTCCATATGGAGTGCGATTTTTCATCGCACACTATACCAAAGAAGTAATTCAGGGCATGAGCACCTCATAGCTTTGATGCAGCCAAGGAAGTACTCGAAGAAGAACTTCAAGATGGAGCTTCAAAAGAAGCCGAAGACTGCTTCGAAAGTACTCGAGGAGCTTGCAGTACTTAGCTATGAAGAGCTCAGGGGCTTGTCAGACCTGGGACTACGGGACTGTGTACATAACGTAGTTCATACAGGGATAGGGGATAGGACAAGTCCTATACCTTATCTATGTTGTACTCTACTCGCATGCGAAGTAGGACTAGCCGATACAGAAGGAAGCTACTCGAGTTGTACTCGAATACGGTTCCTAGGCTAGTGTCGGACTAGGATTCATGTAACCCTATCCTCTCGGATATATAAGCGCGGGCAGGGACCCCCTCAAAACAAAACATCAACACCCAAGGCAATACAAACCACCAAACAGGACGTAGGGTATTACGCACATCACGGCCCGAACCTGCCTAAACCTAGTGTTGCTTGCACCTTCGAGTTCCTATTCTCAGCGTCACCCTACCTAAAACTTACCACCTCGGGTATACCCCTCGGTGGGCAGGCAGTAAAACACTGACACACACAATCTAAGTCCCTCTTCGATTTGGAGGAGGACTTAGATCTGCTACTCAAGCTCAAGGACGTGCGAGCCATCGCTTGCCGGGGGACCCCCATTTTCGACAACTACTCGGACTCCAACGAAGAGTACTCATCGCTTAGTACTACACCTTCAAGCTAGTCCCGAGGAGGACTCAGAGACAAGGGAGCCACCACCCATCGGGTGGCCCCCGCTCTTGAAACCACACACAAACAATGGCCATACCGAATCGTTTTTCGGCAGCCATATTGGTTTAACCATAACATCAATGCCGCAAGGCCATTTCATGTACTGGAAGGGCCTTGAGCCCTCCGAACTACTCAATTACGAGTCCCGCCTTGTGCCCTTCACGCAGGAATTGCCCTTCCAGGAGGGCAAACCTCTGTCTCCCATCGCGGAAGAGGGAGAAAGTAGGACAAAGCTACTCGAGTACAGCCTTACGGCTAACAACTCGCCGGATCATCAAGTCTACTTGGCCTCCCTTCGCAAAGTGGAGGACGACGAGCTGGGCCCCGAGTACGCAACGAACAACTCACGGACAACTCCGCCGACGAGCCCATAGACGACGGCCCCTAGGATGAGAACGAGGAGCACCGAAGGATCCGGTGGGTGAAGAACGCCAAGCGCGCCCAGCGCAGGCGAAACATGAAAAATCATGCTCGTGACCCAATGTACCAAAGGAACCTCAACAAACACTTTTGCAGCAATCGTGGATCGGGAGTACCGTACACCGATTGGCACCATCGCATAAGCAGCTCTATTAGCCCAACGACTTCCACCCAACCCTCAGATACAGAGGCTGCAGTATCCTACTCAGAATCCGTCCTCGAGGTCTGAGCGCCATGGAAAAACCGCATTGACCAGCCGCACCCCCGAAGGACGCCCCGGGAGCTAGAGGAACGACAGCTGCCAGCACAACGAGGGCCACCCATCCGCGCGTGGCAACGATGAACAAGATGTACAACAATTTACTCACAACCAGGGTGGCGCAAGGCCTCAAGGCCAAGCTCCACTCGAGGCTAGCCTTCACGACGCTCTCACGATCGACCTCAGGCAAAAGATCAATGATGGCGATGATGCTCGGCATGTTATCGAAGCAAGGAGAAGGGCTCGTACCGACAAGTACCACGACGACGATGACAACGATCGCTTCCCTGCCTTCACCTCCAACATCACCGACAAATACTATCCTAAGGAGTTCAAACCAGTCAGAATTCCCAAGTACGATGGTAAGCAGGACCTGCGCCAGTAGATTTCATGCTACCCCGCTGCTATTGAAGTTTCTGGGGGATCCAACTGCACTAAAGCTCTCTACTTCCCGGTAGCACTGGAGTCCGGACCCCTCACTTGGCTTGAAAGCCTCAAGCCAAACTCCATCAACTCATGGGAGGACCTCCAGCGGGCCTTCATCGACAACTTCCAAGGATCCATGATCAGAGCGGGCACTCGCCATGATCTATCCTAAGTGAAGCAAGAGATGAACGAGACCGTAAGGTCCTACACCCGGTGAGGATGTCATCCGCTGCTTCCAGAACAGGCTCTTCTCAAAGCACACGTACCATGACTTTGGACGCAATCGCCCGACTATTGGCATGGAACTGTGTGACATGATGGCACGGTGGGCTGACCAGGAGGACGAGGAGAACAACCACTTCCCCAAGCACAACAACGACAAGCAAGGCAATGGCAATGGCCACTTCGACAAGAGCCAATGGAACCACTCAGGAAACACTCAAAAGCGCAAGCCAGAACAAGAGGTCGCCGCTGTTGAGTGCAATCTGCGTGGCAAGAAGTCGGGGAACAATGACACACAATTCGAGAAAGTCTTGCTCAAACAATGCTCGATACACCCGAAGTCGCGACACACGCTCTTCGAGTGCATCAGCCTCCGCATGTCACTCCATGCACCACCCCTCCCTCAAGCAGGAAAGCAAAAGGACCAGGAGGATGATGATGAGGGTGACAAGACGGGGGGCTCAAGGCTTCCAGGATCCAAAGAACGTCATCAACGTCATCTTCGGCGGAGATGGCGGATTCCCCTCAAAGTGCACAGAAGTTGACCCTGCGCGAAATCCTCTCTGTAGAGCCGGCCACGCAAAGGCCTCTGAGATACAGTGAGGTCTCGGTCTCCTTCTCTAGGGATGATCAATGGACCAGCTTCTCTGAGCCGAAAAAATTCCCGCTCGTTCTTGATCCTGTCATGGCGGGCTCACAGCTAACCCGAGTACCCATCGATGGTGGGAGCAGCCTCAACCTGCTTTTAGCGACTACTCTAAAGAAGATGGGGCTGGACATCTCTAAGATGCTCACCCCTAGCAGAGCTCCTTTCTATGGCATCTTTCCAGGAAATGCAGCTACACCACTCGGGTCAGTGGTCCTGGCAGTCACCTTTGGGACGAAAGATAACTACCGCACCGAGTACATCAAGTTCGTGGTGGTGGATTTCTACTCGTCATATCATGACATCCTTGGCAGACCGGCACTAGCAAAATTCATGGCCGTGCCCCACTACATCCACCTGCTACTTAAAATGATAGGAAATACAGGCGTACTCACACTCCGCGGTGACATGAAGAAGTCCTACGACAGCGACCAGGAAGCGATCGAGTACGCCATGATATCACGCGTGCTAGAGCCGTCTGCAGAAGTACTCGCAATCGCGCAGAAGCTGACCGATTCAGAGATCGAGATCTCCATCCAGCGGCCTAGCCAGTCGAGGGTTAAACCCAACCCTAGCGATGTCGGCATCAAGGCCATCCAGCTACAAGAAGGCGACCCGTCCAAGACTGCTTTGATCGGGGGCGGCTTAGGTGACAAATAGGAAAGCGCACTCGTCAGCTTTCTTAGGGCTAACCGTGACATATTCTCATATAAACCAGCGAATATCCCTGGGGTGCCCAGTGTAGGAGAAACGCGAAAAATCATGCTCGTGACCCAATGTACCAAAGGAACCTCAACAACGCTTTTGCAGCAATCGCGGATCGGGAGTACCGTACACCGATTGGCACCATCGCATAAGCAGCTCTATTAGCCCAACGACTTCCACCCAACCCTCAGATACAGAGGCTGCAGTATCCTACTCAGAATCCGTCCTCGAGGTCTGATCGCCATGGAAAAACCGCATTGACCAGCCGCACCCCCGGAGGACGCCCCGGGAGCTAGAGGAACGACAGCTGCCAGCACAACGAGGCCCACCCATCCGCGCGTGGCAACGATGAACAAGAAGTACAACAATTTACTCACAACCAGGGTGGCGCAAGGCCTCAAGGTCAAGCTCCACTCGAGGCTAGCCTTCACGACGCTCTCACGATCGACCTCAGGCAGAAGATCAATGATGGCGATGATGCTCGGCATGTTATCGAAGCAAGGAGAAGGGCCCGTACCGACAAGTACCACGACGACGATGACAACGATCGCTTCCCTGCCTTCACCTCCAACATCACCGACAAATACTATCCTAAGGAGTTCAAACCAGTCAGAATTCCCAAGTACGATGGTAAGCAGGACCTGCGCCAGTAGATTTCATGCTACCCCGCTGCTATTAAAGTTTCTGGGGGATCCAACTGCACTAAAGCTCTCTACTTCCCGGTAGCACTGGAGTCCGCACCCCTCACTTGGCTTGAAAGCCTCAAGCCAAACTCCATCAACTCATGGGAGGACCTCCAGCGGGCCTTCATCGACAACTTCCAAGGATCCATGATCAGAGCGGGCACTCGCCATGATCTATCCAAAGTGAAGCAAGAGATGAACGAGACCGTAAGGTCCTACACCCGGTGAGGATGTCATCCGCTGCTTCCAGAACAGGCTCTTCTCAAAGCACACGTACCATGACTTTAGACGCAATCGCCCGACTATTGGCATGGAACTGTGTGACATGATGGCACGGTGGGCTGACCAGGAGGACGAGGAGAACAACCACTTCCCCAAGCACAACAACGACAAGCAAGGCAATGGCAATGGCCACTTCGACAAGAGCCAATGGAACCACTCAGGAAACACTCAAAAGCGCAAGCCAGAACAAGAGGTCGCCGCTGTTGAGTGCAATCTGCGTGGCAAGAAGTCGGGGAACAATGACACACAATTCGAGAAAGTCTTGCTCAAACAATGCTCGATACACCCGAAGTCGCGACACACGCTCTTCGAGTGCATCAGCCTCCGCATGTCACTCCATGCACCACCCCTCCCTCAAGCAGGAAAGCAAAAGGACCAGGAGGATGATGATGAGGGTGACAAGACGGGGGGCTCAAGGCTTCCAGGATCCAAAGAACGTCATCAACGTCATCTTCGGCGGAGATGGCGGATTCCCCTCAAAGTGCACAGAAGTTGACCCTGCGCGAAATCCTCTCTGTAGAGCCGGCCACGCAAAGGCCTCTGAGATACAGCGAGGTCTCGATCTCCTTCTCTAGGGATGATCAATGGACCAGCTTCTCTGAGCCGAAAAAATTCCCGCTCGTTCTTGATCCTGTCATGGCGGGCTCACAGCTAACCCGAGTACCCATCGATGGTGGGAGCAGCCTCAACCTGCTTTTCGCGACTACTCTAAAGAAGATGGGGCTGGACATCTCTAAGATGCTCACCCCTAGCAGAGCTCCTTTCTATGGCATCTTCCCAGGAAATGCAGCTACACCACTCGGGTCAGTGGTCCTGGCAGTCACCTTTGGGACGAAAGATAACTACCGCACCGAGTACATCAAGTTCGTGGTGGTGGATTTCTACTCGTCATATCATGACATCCTTGGCAGACCGGCACTAGCAAAATTCATGGCCGTGCCCCACTACATCCACCTGCTACTTAAAATGATAGGAAATACAGGCGTACTCACACTCCGCGGTGACATGAAGAAGTCCTACGACAGCGACCTGGAAGCGATCGAGTACGCCATGATATCACGCGTGCTAGAGCCGTCTGCAGAAGTACTCGCAATCACGCAGAAGCTGACCGATTCAGAGATCGAGATCTCCATCCAGCGGCCTAGCCAGTCGAGGGTTAAACCCAACCCCAGCGATGTCGGCATCAAGGCCATCCAGCTGCAAGAAGGCGACCCGTCCAAGACTGCTTTGATCGGGGGCGGCTTAGGTGACAAATAGGAAAGCGCACTCATCAGGTTTCTTAGGGCTAACCGTGACATATTCTCATATAAACCAGCGAATATGCCTGGGGTGCCCAGTGCAGGAGAAACGCGAAAAATCTTGCTCGTGACCCAATGTACCAAAGGAACCTCAACAACGCTTTTGCAGCAATCGCGGATCGGGAGTACCGTACACCGATTGGCACCATCGCATAAGCAGCCCTATTAGCCCAACGACTTCCACCCAACCCTCAGATATAGAGGCTGCAGTATCCTACTCGGAATCCGTCCTCGAGGTCTGAGCACCATGGCAAAATCGCATTGACCAGCCGCACCCCCGGAGGAGGCCCCGGGAGCTAGAGGAACGACAGCTGCCAGCACAACGAGGGCCACCCATCCGTGCGTGGCAACGATGAACAAGAAGTAAAACAATCTACTCACAACCAAGGTGGCGCAAGGCCTCAAGGCCAAGCTCCACTCGAGGCTAGCCTTGACGACGCTCTCACGATCGACCTCAGGCAGAAGATCAATGATGGCGATGATGATTTATCGAAGCAAGGAGAAGGGCCCGTACCGACAAGTACCACGACGACGATGACAACGATCGCTTCCCTGCCTTCACCTCCAACATCACCGACAAATACTATCCTAAGGAGTTCAAACCAGTCAGAATTCCCAAGTACGATGGTAAGCAGGACCTGCGCCAGTAGATTTCATGCTACCCCGCTGCTATTGAAGTTTCTGGGGGATCCAACTGCACTAAAGCTCTCTACTTCCCGGTAGCTCTGGAGTCCGCACCCCTCACTTGGCTTGAAAGCCTCAAGCCAAACTCCATCAACTCATGGGAGGACCTCCAGCGGGCCTTCATCGACAACTTCCAAGGATCCATGATCAGAGCGGGCACTCGCCATGATCTATCCTAAGTGAAGCAAGAGGTGAACGAGACCGTAAGGTCCTACACCCAGTGAGGATGTCATCCGCTGCTTCCAGAACAGGCTCTTCTCAAAGCACACGTACCATGACTTTGGACGCAATCGCCCGACTATTGGCATGGAACTATGTGACATGATGGCACAGTGGGCTGACCAGGAGGACGAGGAGAACAACCACTTCCCCAAGCACAACAATGACAAGCAAGGCAATGGCAATGGCCACTTCGACAAGAGCCAATGGAACCACTCAGGAAACTCTCAAAAGCGCAAGCCAGACCAAGAGGTCGCGGCTGTTGAGTGCAATCTGCGTGGCAAGAAGTCGGGGAACAATGACACACAATTCGAGAAAGTCTTGCTCAAACAATGCTCGATACACCCGAAGTCGCGACACACGCTCTTCGAGTGCATCAGCCTCCGCATGTCACTCCATGCACCACCCCTCCCTCAAGCAAGAAAGCAAAAGGACCAGGAGGATGATGATGAGGGTGACAAGACGGGGGGCCGAAGGCTTCCAGGATCCAAAGAACGTCATCAATGTCATCTTCGGTGGAGATGGCGGATTCCCCTCAAAGTGCATAGAAGTTGACCCTGTGCGAAATCCTCTCTGTAGAGCCGGCCACGCAAAGGCCTCTGAGATACAGCGAGGTCTCGATCTCCTTCTCTAGGGATGATCAATGGACCAGCTTCTCTGAGCCAAAAAATTCCCGCTCGTTCTAGATCCTATCATGGCGGGCTCACAGCTAACCCGAGTACCCATCGATGGTGGGAGCAGCCTCAACCTGCTTTTCGCGACTACTCTAAAGAAGATGGGGCTGGACATCTCTAAGATGCTCACCCCTAGTAGAGCTCCTTTCTATGGCATCTTCCCGGGAAATGCAGCTACACCACTTGGGTCAGTGGTCCTGGCAGTCACCTTTGGGACGAAAGATAACTACCGCACCGAGTACATCAAGTTCGTGGTGGTGGATTTTGACTCGTCATATCATGACATCCTTGGCAGACCGGCACTAGCAAAATTCATGGCCGTGCCCCACTACATCCACCTGCTACTTAAAATGACAGGAAATACAGGCGTACTCACACTCCGCGGTGACATGAAGAAGTCCTACGACAACGACCAGGAAGCGATCGAGTACGCCACGATATCACGCGTGCTAGAGCCATCTGCAGAAGTACTCGCAATCGCGCAGAAGCTGACCGATTCAGAGATCGAGATCTCCATCCAGCGGCCTAGCCAGTCGAGGGTTAAACCCAACCCCAGCGATGTCGGCATCAAGGCCATCCAGCTGCAAGAAGGTGACCCGTCCAAGGCTGCTTTGATCGGGGGCGGCTTAGGTGACAAATAGGAAAGCGCACTCGTCAGCTTTGCTAGGGCTAACCATGACATATTCTCATGTAAACCAGCGGATATGCCTGGGGTGCCCACGGAGTTGATTGAGCATTTCCTAAAAGTTGACCCTAAAGCCACCCCGAAGAAGCAATGACTACGACGCTTCGCCGCCGACAAAAGGGAGGCCATCAAGAAGGAGCTAGCAAAACTACTCGCGGCTGGTTTTATTAAAAAAGTTTAACACCCCGAGTGGTTTGCTAACCCTGTACTAGTCATGAAAAAGAATAATAATGAATGGAGGATGTGTGTGAATTATACTGATCTCAATAAACACTGCCCGAAGGATCCCTTCACGCTCCCATGCATCGACCAAGTCATCGACTCTATGGCTGGCTGGGTCCTACTCTCCTTCCTCGACTGCTACTTGGGCTACCATTAGATAGCTCTCAAGGAAGAAGATCAGATCAAAATTGTGTTCATCACCCCCTTTGGAGCATACGCATACACTACAATGTCATTCGGGTTGAAGAACGTAGGAGCCACCTACCAACGGGCCATCCAACTGTGCCTTGCGGACCAGCTACATCGCAACGTTGAAGCTTACGTGGATGATGTGGTCATCAAGACTAGATCCCACGATGAGTTCATGACTTATCTCGAGGAAAATTCAACAGCTTGCGGAAGTTTTGATGGAAGCTTAACCCGACGAAGTGCATCTTTGGCGTGCCACAAGGAAAACTACTCGGGTTCATTGTTAGTCATCAAAGAATTGAAGCAAACCCGGAGAAGATCACCACCATCACAGCCATGGATGCTCCACGGACTATCAAGGATGTCCAAAAGCTCACAGGCTGCATGGCAGCCTTGAACAGATTCATCTCCCGACTTGGAGAACGGGAACTACCCTTCTTCAAATTGCTCAAGCACCACGACAAGTTCCAGTGGACTGAGGAGCAAAGGAGGCGCTACAAGATCTCAAGCACCATTTGCAGTCGCCCCCCATCCTGACAGCTCCCCAACCAGGCGAGAATCTGCTACTCTACATCACCACGGCTTCTCACATCGTCAGTACGGCAATCGTGGTGGAATGCTAGGAGGAAGGCCACGCCTTCGGGGTGTAGCGACCAATCTACTTCATCAGCGAAGTACTTTCTGAATCCAAGGTTCATTACCCGACAATTCAGAAACTACTCTATGGTATACTCATCACCTCCTGGAAACTTTCGCCATTATTTCGACGCATACAACATCTTGGTAGTCTCTGACTTCCCATTGGCGGATATCCAACACAATCGGGACGCCACCGGGTGCATCTCCAAGTGGGTCATGGAGCTGGGAGCCCTGATCCTCGACTTCAAGCCTCGGACGGCCATCAAGTCACAGGCACTAGTCGATTTCATGATGGATTGGTGAGAAAACCAAGTGGAAGCCCCAGCCAACCAGCCAGAGCATTGGGTCATGTACTTTGATGGCTCACTCAAGCTCGATGGCAGTGGCGCGGGAGTACTTTTCATCAGTCCTAGAGGAGAACAACTTAAGTACGTGTTCCAAATACTATTTGAGGTCCCTAACAACGAAGCCGAGTATGAGGCATTATTGCATGGGCTACGCCTGGTAGTCTCTCTGGGCATCAAGCGACTACTCGTCTATGGTGACTCGGTACTGGTGGTCCAACAAGTCAACAAGGAGTGGGATGTCAACAAGGACACCATGGACGCGTATGTTATGGAGATACACAAGCTAGAGAACAAGTTCTCGAGGTTGGAAATCCACCATGTGATTCGCGACAACAATGTGGGCGCGGATGTGCTCTCCAAACTGGGTTCTGATTGAGCTAACGTTGCAACAGGAGTTTTCGTTCACGAGTTGCATCACCCTTCCATCAAGGCACCAAACTCAAGTTCCATCGCTCAGGTTCCAAAGGAACCCGACCGAGAGGTCTTGATGATCGAGGTCGACTGGAGGGTGACCTTCATCGACTACATCCAGAAGCACAAACTACCCCTCGGCGTCGACCCAAAAAGCGCTGGAGCTACTCGCATCCTAAGGCGTAGTAAAGGGTACATTCTAGTTGGGGGTAACCTAAACAAGCATGGATCAACGCCAGGCATACTCATGAAGTGTGTTCTCATGGAGGAGGGCAAAGAGATACTCCAAGAGATTCATGAAGATGTGTGCAGGAACCATGCGGCTTCTTGCACACTAGTCTGCAAGGCTTTTAGATCTGGTTTCTACTAGCCAACTGCTTTGGCAGACGCTGAAGCACTCGTTCGCCGATGTACAAACTATTAGTTCTTTAGCAAACAGCCCCATGTCAAGGCTCATAACCTCATCGCCATACCACCCTCATGGCCATTTGCATGCTGGGGTCTGGACATGATAGGGCCTCTGACTACCACACTGGATGATTTTACACACGTGTTGGTGGCCGTCGACAAGTTTACCAAGTGGATCGAGTACAAGCCAATTGCAACGCTCTGCAGATTGAGTGGTTACTTTCATCTCGATATCCTACACCGTTTTAGCTTCCCCAACACTATCATTACAGATCTGGGATCCAATTTCCACTCGCATCAGTTTTGGGATTTTGGTGAACACAGTTCCATTGATGTCAAATATGTTGCAGTGGCTCATCCATGGGCCAACGGCCTGGTTGAGAAATACGCAAGCTCGAGAACAAGTTCTCGGGGTTGGAAATTCACCATGTAATTCGCGACAACAATGTGGGCGCGGATGTGCTCTCCAAACTAGGTTTTGATCGAGCTAATGTCCCAAGGGGAGTTTTCGTTCATGAGTTGCATCACCCTTCCATCAGGGTACCAGACTCAAGTTCCATCGCTCAGGGTCCCAAGGAACCCGACCGAGAGGTCTTGATGATCGAGGCCGACTTGAGGGTGACCTTCATCGACTACCTCCAGGAGCACAAACTACCCCCCGGTGTCAACCCAAAAGGCGCTGAAGCTACTCACATCCTACGGCGCATCAAAGGGTATGTTCTAGTCAGGGGTAACCTGTACAAGCGTGGATCAGCATCAGGCATACTTATAAAGTGTGTCAGCACGGAGGAGGGCAAAGATATACTCAATGAGATTCACAAAGGTGTGTGTGGGAACCACGCGGCTTTCGTACAGTAGTTAGCAAGGCATTTCGATCTGGTTTCTACTGGCCGACTGCTTTGGCAGATGCCGAACCACTCGTTCGCCGGTGTACCAACTGCCAGTTCTTTGGCAAACAGCCCCATGTTCCGGCTCATAACCTCATCGCTATACCACCCTCATGGCCGTTTGCATACTGGGGTCTGGACATGATAGGGCCCTTAACAACTGCGCCAGGAGGTTTCACACACGTGTTGGTGGCCATCAACATGTTTACTAAGTGGATCGAGTACAAGCCAATCACAACGCTCTTGGCGGATCGAGTGGTTACTTTCATCTGCGACATCTTACATCGTTTTGGCTTTTCTAACACTATCATTACAGATTTGGGATCCAATTTCCACTCGCATCAGTTCTGGGATTTCTGTGAATGCAGTTTCATTGAAGTCAAATATGTTTCAATGGCTCACATGCGGGCCAATGGCCAGGTTGAGCATGCCAACGGCTTGATTCTTGTTGGATTGAAGAAATGACTCTATGATGAGAACAGCGAAAAGGGCAGCAAGTGGATCGATGAGATCACATCAGTAGTTTGGGGGCTTCGCACGCAACCAAGCAAAGCCATAGGCCAGTCATCTTTCTTTCTCGTATACAGGTCTGAAGCTATATTACCAGCTGACGTGATGTGGAAGTCTCCACGACTGGAGATATTTGAGGACGGCGAGGCTGACACTATAAGACATCTTGAGCTTGACTCAGCCGAGGAAATCTGATGCAATGCATTGTTCCAGTCGGCCCGCTACTTGCAAAGATTTCATCGTTACCACAACAAGAACGTTCAACGATGCTCTTTCAACATTGGAGATATGGTTCTTCGACGAATCCAGGATGATACCGGGCTACACAAGCTTAACTCATGATGGGAAGGTCCTTTCATTGTGCACAAGGTTACAGGCCATGGATCTTATCGCTTACAATACCCTGATTGCCAGGAGGTACCAAATTCATGGAATATTGAGCATCTACGTCGTTTTCATCCTTGATCAACTGGGGACATCTTCTATTGGTGCCTGGAGATTGATACTTCCAGTACAACTCTGTTCTACTAGTTTACGACTGGTATTACGCGCAAGTTTGTTGAAGGGGCCTCGCTCCCATACTTCTAGTAACTAATTACTAATTTCCGACTAGTCTTTTGGGTTACTGACGGGGCCTCGTGCTCATACTTCCAGTACAATTCCGTTCTACTGGTTTACAACTGGTATTACGTGCAAGTTTGCTGAAGGAGCCTCGCTTCTATACTTCCAGTAACTGGTTACTAGTTTCCGACTAATCTTTTGGGTTACTGATGAGGCTTCGTGCTCATATTTCTAGTACAACGCCATTTTACTGGTTTACGACTGGCACTACACACAAGTTTGCTGAAGGGACCTCGCTCTTTTATTTCCAGTAACATATTACTAGTTTTCAACTTGTATACTATGTTATTGAAGGGGCCTCGCTCCCATTGCAAGAAGTTTACTAGTTTACGACTAGTTCTAAACATGTTCGACTACTTCGACTACTTGTCTTGAGTACAATCCTAGTCGCGACCAACTCCGACTAGATGGCTTCATCGACTGTCCCAGCACCAGCGCCTACTTGTTCGATGCCTAGGCTTGGGGGCTGACGTCACTGACTGCTATGTATACTCTATGATACTCATCTGGCCCCTTGGCTCGGGGGCTCGATGGGACAAGGCACTCAGCGTGCCTCAAGTGACAGCTCTCATGTTTCAACACTGGACGCTATAAAACTACTTGACAATACCTGATCCAAGAGGTTTTTTAAGATTTATCTTGGGGAGATGTTTGTTAACCATTATTTCTAGGTTTTTATTCCAAAATAAGGGGTTTTTTCAGATTATTATCTAGAGATCTTATTTAGTCATTGATTCAAGGAACAAAGCATGACTTGAGAGTTTTCGATGCTATATATTGCAAGCCAAGATTCTTTGGATTCTTCATTCCAAATCTTGGGGATTTGGATTCAAGGCTCAGGGGCTGCGGGACAAGTGTCATTGGTGACTTATTTTTCAAATCTGCTAGAAGATAAGGACAGAAGACTCAAGACTGGGCAACTACTCGTGGCATGAACACCTCACAGCCTCGACGCAGCCAAGGAAGTACTCGGAGGACTCCTTCAAGATGAAGTTCGGGAGAACTCGAAGATGCCTTCAGAAGTACTCGGCTATGAAGAGCTCAGGGGCTTGTCAGACCCGGGTACACGGGACTGTACATATGGCATACTTCTTTTAGGATACAGGATGGGACATGGCCCACGCCCTACATCTGTTGTAACTACTCGTAGTGCAGTAGGACTACTTGTAGTGAAACTAGTCGGACACGGTAGGAAACTACCCAAGAAGTACTCGGGTAGAACTCGTGGGCTTGTACCCGACTAGGACTCCCATGTAAACCTATCCCCCAAGACTATATAAGGGCGGACAGAGACCCCCACGAGGACAATCACCATTAAAGGCTATACAAACCACATAGGACGAGGGTATTACGCTCTTGGCAGCCCGAACCTGTCTAAACCTTGTGTTCCTTTGCACCTTCGAGTTCCTGATCTCGGCGACACCCTACCTACAAACTCACCACCTCGGGGGTATCTCTCGGTGGGCGTGGCGGTAAAACACCGATAGTCGGAGCTCCTCTACTACAAGTCGGAGGAGAATTTGGATCACCTACTACAAGTCGGAGGAGGATTTAGATCGTCTACTACAAGTCAAAGAAGGACCAGCTAGCATCTATCGACTGGCTCCCGTCCCTGCCGACTACTCGAACTTCATCAACAACGCCATACCTTTACCAAACTGCCACCATTGCTTGATGGCGCCTCAATCTTGGTAGGGCAGGCTAGGGCATTAGAAGGGCACGAGTCCTCCAAACTACTCAGCTCAGCCCACCTATTTTGCGCCTTAATCTTGGTAGGGTGGGCCAGGGCATTGGAAGGGCACGAGTCCTCCAAACTACCCGGCTCAGCCCACCTTTTTGCACCTCAATCTTTGTAGGGTGGGCCAGGGCATTGGAAGGGCATGAGTCCTCCAAACTACCCGGCTTAGCCCACCCTTTTTGTGTTTCAATCTTGGTAGGGCTGGCCAGGGCATAGGAAGGGCATGAGTCCTCCAAGTTACCCAGCTCAGCCCACCTTTTTGCGCCTCAATCTTGGTCGGGCGGGCTAGGGCATTGGAAGGGCACGAGTCCTCCAAGCTACCTGGCTCAGCCCGCCATTCTTCGACTACATCTTGGTCGGGCGGGCCTGGGTATCGGAAGGGCACGAGTCCTCTAAGCTACCCGGCTCATCTCACCTTTTCGTGTTTTCAACCTAGTCGGGCAGGCTCAGGTATCGGAAGGACACGAGTCCTCCAAGCTACCTGGCTTAGACCACCTTTTTTGCACCATTAACCTCAACAACATGTCAGGCCTAGCACCGTTCCAAAAAAGGCAGGATCCTCGACTCCTCGACGACTACTTCACCATCGCCAGGGCACTCGGCGGCCCGCCGACTACTACTTCAACTACACAACTAGTCTGGAGTCGGACTCACACCACTAGTTACTAGTTGGAATTGATACCAACTAGTCGGGATCATCAACAAACCAGCATAGCTTTATCAACAAGCGACACGACTTTGTCGGCAATCACCAACGAATCAAGATTGCCAATCACCCACGAGAAGACTGAGACCCTACTCAAGGAGGTTTTACGGAGATCTTTAGGGAATTTGTTTAACCATTGTCTCGAGTTTTATCTTGAGACAAGGGGTTTTTCCCAAAGAATTCGTTCATCCACTCGGTCAGGGGATCAAAGAGTTTACCCAAGATAGGGCATGTTCGTTCATCCTTACTTCAGCACCGTACCAACTATCTTGGCCTGCCCAAGGTACTCCTTCGGGCTAACTGAGACATCTTTGCATGGCAACTTGTGACTTGTCTTGGCCAGTCCAAGGTGTTCCTTTGGGCTAGCCAAGTCATCCTTGCTCAATGACTACTTCTGTAACAATGCACATACAGAATTGCATTGTCCCTTCCTTTGGGCCAACCGAGACTTGTCTTGGCACGCCCAAGGAACTCATCGCCTTATGTGAAAGATCTTGTCATCAATCCCTCAGGGCCCACCATGATGTTTTCACAAGTCAACATATGCATCCTCATGGTCCGCCCAAAGATGTGACTGATGCTAACACCGAGATTTATTTCTCCCTCATTGATTTCTAGTCACCTTCCCATACTTTCTATAACAGATTACTCATTTTCGACTAGTATTCTTCGTTATTGAAGGGGCTTTGCTCCCCAACTTCCAGTACAACTCCGTTCTACTGGTTCACGACCAGTATTACGTGCAAGTTTACTAAAGGGGCTTTGCTCCCATACTTCCAGTATAATGCCGTTTACTAGTTTTCAACTAGTACTGCGTGTAGCTTAGTGAGGGGGCATTGTGTGGCAGAACCGCCTGAATTATTCCGGCTCAAGTGCGCTAGTCATCGCTATACAGCCGATACTAACTCAACGCACTTCAAACGGAACAACCCATTGGTCTGTCGGGTCTCCGCCTGATGCAACCACGGTTCAACAGGATCGAAGCAGGTTTACCTCGCACGAAGGCGAGTTTACAGTCGCACAATAGCTCGTTAACTTTTAATTCACAGAATATTAAACATTATTACAAACCATTTCAAATTTAAGGTAATAAACAAATATTGTTTAAAACAACAAGCTAAACATGCTTGTCAAGTTCACAGCGGAAGAAAAATTAACACGCGACTACACACGTCGCGAAGGTTGACACCACACTCAGCCCGAAGTATGGCGTCATTCAGGAGGGTCACTACTAATCGGGGACGGATCCCACTCCACGGACCAGCCAAACGGAATAGAAGTTGGCCATGCGGAATCATCCGTGGGGTTTTCAAAGGTCATACCTGAAAAATACACTAGCAAGACTGAGTATGCTAATACTCAGCAAGACTTAACCGGGTCATGGTATACTTAGCCATGTAGCTAGACTTATGCTGGCTTGTAATGGTTCTGAGTTTAATTTCAGCTGAAAAGCAACAAAGAGTATAATCTACTTTCATGTTTTAGCTTTCAGATTCTAGTCTCATTAACCATTCTAGGTAAGCACCTATTCTAGACAAACAAGATAGAGATTAACATCCATCCAGATTATTCCATAATGGTTACTGTTCTTACTCTATGTGGCAGAAGGAATAAGCAGTCTCAATCTCCGCGAGAAACGGACGATTCTGAATTGAATTTCCAGACCTTGCAAGGGTAAACCTAACTCACACGCTTGGAACATCTAAAGATCGTTCCGAAGCAACCGTTTCCCTCATATTCCGGGTTATGGATCAGGGCCACCACAAGCAACTGCAGGACCGTACGCACACCAATTGTGCAGGACATACGTCTGTAGCGCGACTACATGATCGTACTCTTGTCTGCTACGCAGAACGTACTCCCACACATCGGTGCATGTGTACAACAGAAACCAAATAATCGAGTGGTGGAGACATGTCCATTTGCCAGGCCAATCAGGTGCTAGGCTTACCGCTTTACCATATTTCGCAGCATGTGGCTAGTACTTTCAAATGCTTAGCCACCACTACCACACACTGTGACCTTAATAACTTTTATCAACACAGACGGGGTAACCTTCTGGGTCATGATACTACACATGACCCCGTCCATCATCCTTATAGTGATTGCAGAATAGTAAGCATTCAACTCCTATATCGCGCGAGTGACAGGAAATCACCCAACTTCTACCGGTCCTATTAGCAGAGCATCTATGCGATAAGGACTCAGGCACAATACATGGGTTCCTAGGATTCATGCATTTAAGGTTTCATTTCAACTCCTAGACTTAATGCAAGATATAATATATAAGTATAAGATTGCATAATATAATAATTTGAAATACTAGGTTATGCACCGGGGCTTGCCTTCTTTAGCGGGGCTAGGAGCAGGAGGGTCAGAGATTTCCGAACTTTGGTTCGGAGCTTCAGTTAGAGTCTCGATGATGTTTACTGGGTCTTCAGAAAACCCTGGTTCAGTTTCCGGGACTAGCTCGTAGTCTCCGTCATCGAGTGTCGTTGACTCTACATGATATGAAATGATTTGATTAGATGGTTCTCGAGTTAGGAGTTTTATTTCACAATAAATTTGTAATCCAACAGGTTAATACACTCAAACTCATAAAGCAATAGGGTTAAACATAAACTTATTATTGGTATTCTAATCCAATTATCCTAATTAATTGAATTTGGTTAATAGTTTGATTTTTAATTTGAAATTCATAAAGGCTATGGCCTTGAATTTTTTTGTGGATAAGCTTATTCCTGGTGGATAAGGTTCCTAAGAATTTTTTATAATTTTCTGAAAATCGACATTAGGGCATTTGAATTTAGTTCAAATTTCAAGTTTAAATGCAAACCTTAAGTAAAATAGTGTTGTAAATTCCTAAAATATTTACTATAGACTATTCTATTGTAGATCATCACATGGTAAAAATATCTAGGTATTAAATCCTTAGTAGCATGCTTAATTAAATTTAAACCCTTTCAAGCTTAATTTGCATAAATTTAAACTAACTTAAACTAGAGTTCAGTATTGTAGTTGAAAATTGCACACAAGCTCATTCATAATATAACTAGGTTACACAACAAAAATCACCATCAATAGAGCTAGCATGCAAAAGTTATGCTCAAACTACCCTTTTGTTAAACTTTAAAATAACTCAAAAAGCATTTAGTTTTAAACCAAACTTTAGTAACAAAAGTAGTCGAGTTCAACTCCTAGAGTACAACAAAACTGATTTGACAATTTTTGGATTTTTCTACGAATTCCTATGGATTTTACAAGTTGGCTGATTTGTGTTTAGAGAGGGGTGCTGCTTTCTCACAGATAGGCCCCTAGAAATATTTGAATCTTTGCAATTGAGTCCCTGGTCGGACTACACAGGAAGTCCGATCGATGCTGATCGAATTCCGGCGAGTGAGCTCACCGGCGGCGAGGGGCAAGTGAGGGGAAATGCTCAGGGGCTCACGGCGGTCTCGGGGGTGGCCGGTGTCGGGGAAGAGAGGGCTGTGGCGGCGTATCAACGGTGAAGCCGAGCGGGCGGCGGAGCTCCGAAGGAGGTCGACGGCGTTCCGGTGGTTGGGGTGCCGGAGGGCGGTGGAGGAGTAGCTAGAAAGCTTCTACGGGATGATGTGGTGCTGCTGGTGTTCTTGGTTGGGGTTGAGGGGCTCTGTAGTGGCGGGTCGACGGCGAGGCCGAGCGGCGGTGGAGCTTGAGCTCGCCGGCGTTGCGGGGAACGATGCTCGGGTGCGGGAAAGTGAAATTGGATGGGTCAGTGAGCTGCAGGGAGTCGCGGTGGTGCTCTAGGAATGCTGGACTGGGGATGGGAAGCGGCGTGGTAGGCTGTCGACGGCGGCCAGAGGGTACGGTGGAGGTCCGGCAAGGAGCTGCGCTCGGGGAGAGGAAATGCCGTGGAATAGAGGTGCTTGGGTGAGTGAAGCGTCCCCCACCAGGGAAGACTAAAAAGTGTTGCTTTATCAGTCCCAGGAGGCTGATAACACTTTCATTACATCAGATGGTACATCACCGTACAGCTCTACGCGGTAATGGGCAGTGAAGCGCCACTATCGCGAGGATTACAACTAAAATCCACACTACTACACTGGCTACGAAAAGAGGATCATCAGAGTCTTGCACCATGCGGAACTCCAACGGTGGCCTTAACCACAGGCAAGGCTGGGTGCAAGACGAAACCCTACTCGATGTCTTCGGGGCGTAGTCTGGGTCTTCCACTGTAAAAGTAGAATAGGGTGAGTACAAACGTACTCAGCAAGTCCAATCACACCCACGGAGGGGGTATAACAGAAATTAATGCACAGGACAATCCAAGGATAAGGTTATGGTTCATTTGCGGAAACTCGGTTGTATGCAAAGGTTTGTTTTAAAACATTTTCAAAACAAGTTTTCTAGTACCACGGGGCACACGATGTCGATCCACACAGGATCCCAGTTTTAAATTGCTACCGGACTCCCCGTCCGCCGTAGCACACGGCACTACTGCCGGACACTTTCCAAACAACTCACACCAATCCAACCATTCCCAGAGAGAGACACTAGTTATGTGACCACACCATAACTTGCCCAATACCGTGGGCACGGCTATTCGAATAGATTTTAACTCTGCAGAGGTGTGCAACTTTACCCACAGGTGGGGTACCACAGCACGAACACCTTAGTGCCGGTGCAGATCCCATCAAAGCCCTTACCCATCTTAGCTAGACCTGACTAGCCACCACGGGATCTATCAAGGGGTCATTCGACCTGTCATCGAGGTTTAACCGGGGCATAAGACACACAGAGCTTATCCCGTCTCCTTGATCACCCGTCGCTCCCAGCTCTCCTGATGGCTATCAGACTAACTAGTGGGGTTAGGCTAAGCCGTTGCCCATACAACGGTCAAGTGGTTTGCACGACAGGAAGCTAGGTGAGACGACACATCCACTTGGTCCTTAGGGGTGACAAGATGGATATCTCCCTTCCTCGCTCAACCACACAGGTACGAGCACACCAACGGCAAATCACACAGAATTGCCATCCATCCCGTCTAACTCGTCTTTCAAAACACATTTTATCCCTTCCCACACACACACACTTTCTTCACAACACCAGGTGGTCAAGGTATGGGTATCACAAACAAGGGTGGCTACCCTATCATGTTTTTAGTAAGCAAATCCATGCAATTTTATAAAGCAGGCGAGGCCGGGTTGTGTTTATAAAACTAGGATAGAAACATGCATCAAAGGGTGGAGTTAAACTTGCCATCGTCAAGTCCTTGCGGGAGGTCCTGATCGAAGCACTGTCCCTCGGGTTCGGGGTCGCAGAACTAGTCCTCGGTTGCTTGGTCGCAGTCGGTACCTTCCCCGTTCACTCCGTGCCCTACGTCGCAAACAAACAGACACACAATCAAGCACAAGAACTAAAAGCTTTTATCGTTGAGCTTGAATCGGAAATAATTTAGTTATGGAGGTAGGGGTAATATTTTCGGGTGGTTTCTTAATGGCGCGGTTAGAACTATACTAGAAAGGGCATGGTAAAGTTTCGGGTCGATCGGAGATCGTTTCGCACATAAAATGACGAGGCGAAGGGGTTTCAGGGGCTAAACAATGGTCTGGGGGCTTATTCGTGATTATCCTAAAAGGGTAGGGACCTATTTGTGAATCTTTAGAAATATTCAGGGCATGCTAAAGGGTGTCGGGTGTATCTAGGTTTACGTGACGAAGGGTTCGGTTTGAATTAATAAAAAGAGCGAGGCTTCTTTTGTAAAAAGGAGTGAATAGGGGTGTTTACGGAAATTAGAGAGAGAGAGGGGGGTCCCTTGGGAAATACAGGAAAAAGGAGGGGGCCTCGGGCAAAATTTGCCCTTCTCCCTCCTTCTCCCCCGTGCAGAATAGAGGAAGGGGGGAAAGCACCGGCGGCAGCCAAATCCGGCCGGCTGGGACCCGGGGAGGGAGGGGATCCCATCCCCGTCCCCACCTTGGGCCGGGGCAGAGCGAGGAGACGCGCCCACGGGAGCAAGCGGGCGGCGGCGGTGCCACGGGCGGCGGCAGCGCTGTGGGCTAGGAGAGAGGGCAGGGGCGGCGGTGGGAGCTGCGGGGGAGGTGGCGGCCGCACGGGGGCCTATTTATAGGCAGCCGAGCGGGCGGGCGGATGGTGGCCGGCGGAGTGGCTCCGGGCGGCCATTAATGGCGCTCGGGGTTGTGACGCGGCGTGCGGCGGGTGCAGGCGCCGAGGGCGGCGTCGAGCACGTGGGGAGGAGGGGCCGGCGCTGTGCGGTACAGGGGCGGCGCGGGCGGCGAGGCCGGGGCGGCAGTGGCGGGCGGCGCGGCGGCCGTGCGGTTGCGTGCGCGCGTGCGCGCGCGCGTGGATCGCGTGCGTGCACGGTCCGGCGGTGCGCGCGCGTACGGCGGCGTGCGCGCGAGGGCGGGGACGCGTGTGGCGTGAGCAGCGTTAGCGGCGGGTGTCACGGCGGCTCGGGGCGTGGCGCGCACGGCCGGCCGACGTGCGCGGCGAGCGACGGACGTCGCGGCGGGCGGCGCGGCACGTGGTGCACGCGCGGGCGTGCGCGTGGGCACAGGCGGCTGGGCACAGGGGCGTGTGCGCGCGCGAGGGGAGGAGGGGGGCCGTGGCTCGGGGAGCTAGGGGCCGGGCGGCGTTCGGGAGCAGGGGAGAGGAGAAGGGAGGAGAAGGAAGGAGGGAAAAGAAGAAAGGAAGGAAGAAAAGAAAGAGAGGGAAAAAGGGAAAAAGAAAAGAAATAGGAGGGAGAGAGAAAAGGAGAAAAGAGAAAGGGGAGAGAGGGAAAGGGAGGGGCGCGTCGGCGCCGATCGCGGCGGCGACCGCGGTCGGTCGGCCACGCGCGTGCGTCGTTCGCGCGTTGCGCGAGAAGAACAGCATCGCGCCGGCGCTGATCGCGGAAAGCGGTCGCGCGTAAGCGGTGCGGGATGAGACGGCGGTCAAGTCCGCTGTCGGACAGGAAGGGTTAGGGTTAGGGTTTTGATGACTAATGACTTTTAAATGAAGCACTCTAGTGCGTGATTTAGCTTGGTGAATTTTTAGGGCGTCACAAACCTACCCCACTTAAATGAATCTCGTCCTCGAGATTCGGCTGGTTCCTAAATAGATGGGGAAACTCCTTCTTTAGCGCCTCCTCGCGTTCCCAGGTTGCTTCTTCTATTCCGTGTCTGCTCCATTGAACCCTGCATATCCGTACCTCGGAGTTTCTTGTCCTTCTAGTGACAGTGTCCAAAATTTGACCGGTACTTCCTGGTACCACAAATCCGGTTACAGGTCTATTGTTTCCACTAGCACGTGCTCTCCTTCGGGTACTCTCAAGCATCTCCTTATTTGCGAGACGTGAAACACTGGATGTATATCCGACATTTCTTCTGGTAACTCCAGTCGGTATGCTACTGCTCCGACTCTTTTTAGAACCCGATACGGTCCAATGTATCGAGGGGCCAATTTTCCTTGTACTTGAAACCTTCGCGTTCCTCGAATGGGTGAGACCTTGAGATAAACAAAATCGCCTGGGTTGAAACTTATTTCTCGCCTTCTCTTATCTGCGTAGTTTTTTTGTCGGGATTGAGCCGCTTTCAACTTCTCGCGGATCTCCGCTACTTTTTCTTCCGCATCCTTTATAAGTGCGGGTCCTACTAGTGCACGTTCTCCGACTTCTGACCACATCAAGGGAGTTTTGCACTTTCTTCCATAGAGGGCTTCGAATGGCGACATGCCCAAGCTGGCTTGATAACTATTATTGTACGAGAATTCTGCATAAGGTAGACTCTGCTCCCAGTCCTTTCCGTAGGTCAGGACACATGCTCTCAGCATATCTTCCATAATCTGATTTACCCTCTCGGTTTGACCATCCGTCTGTGGATGATATGCGGAGCTGAAATCTAATTTGGTACCCATGGCTTGATGCAAGCTTTTCCAGAACCTAGAGGTAAATTGGGTCCCTCTATCTGAGACAATCCTGCTAGGTACTCCGTGTAGTTTTACTATGTTTTCTACATAAAGCTTTGCCAACTTTTCTCCACCATAAGTGGTTCGTACGGGTATAAAATGAGCCGATTTAGTGAGTCGGTCCACTACTACCCATATGGAGTCGTGTCCCTTCTGAGTTCTGGGTAGACCCACTACAAAGTCCATTCCTATTTCATCCCACTTCCAGACCGGGATAAGCAAGGGTTGCAATAATCCTGCCGGCTTTTGATGTTCGGCCTTGATCCTTTGGCAGGTATCACAATGTGCCACAAATCGTGCAATATCCGCTTTCATTCCATTGCACCAATACTTTTGCCTTATGTCCATATACATTTTGGTGGATCCTGGATGGATGGAGTAGGCCGAGTTATGGGCTTCGTCCATGATTATCTGCCGGAAGTCTCCACCCTGGGGTACACAAATCCTATTCTCGTACCACAACGTTCCCTTATCGTCTACTCTGAAGCCCGGTGCTTTGTTTTCTCCAGTTTGTTTGCGAATTTTTACTAACTCTTGATCCGAGCTTTGAGCCTCTCTAATTCCATCCTCTAGTGTTGATTGGACGCTTAGCACATGGCTGGAACCTCGAGGAACAATATGCACATTTAATCGTGCCATTTCTTCGCGCAGATTGTCATCCTTGGGTCCATAGGATTTCCGGCTTAAGGCGTCGGCTACCACATTTGCCTTTCCGGGGTGGTAATGGATCTCTAAATTGTAGTCCTTAACCAACTCCAACCATCTCCTCTGCCTTAGGTTCAAATCCGGTTGGGTGAAGATATATTTCAAACTCTTATGGTCGGTGTAAATCTCACACTTATTTCCAATCAAATAATGTCTCCAAATCTTAAGGGCATGCACTACGGCTGCCAATTCCAAATCATGGGTCGGGTAATTCTACTCGTGAGTCCTGAGTTGGCGGGAAGCATATGCAACGACTTTCCCGTCTTGCATCAGTACACACCCTAATCCTTGTCGGGATGCATCACAATAAATGACAAAGTCCCGATGGATGTCCGGTAGGGTCAGCACTGGGGCGGTTGTCAACCTTTGCTTCAATTCTCAAAAACTTCTTTCACAAGATTCTGTCCAGGCGAACTTCTTCTCCTTCTTAAGAAGTCCCGTCATGTGTCGGGCTATCTTAGAGAATCCCTCAATAAATCTCCGATAGTACCCGGCTAATCCAAGAAAGCTCCTGATTTCACTAACGTTAGTTGGTCGCTGCCAGTTGGAAACTGCTTCGACCTTCTCTGGGTCCATTGCTACGCCTTCCGCGGTCAGAATGTGACCAAGGAAAGCTACTCTCTCCAGCCAGAATTCACACTTGCTAAATTTGGCATATAGTTTATGTATCCTTAGCTTTTCCAACACTACCCGCAGATGTTGCTCATGTTCTTGAACACTCTTGGAGTAGATAAGTATGTCGTCGATAAAGACTACGACAAACTTATCTAGCTCGTCCATGAATACCTTATTCATGAGATTCATAAAATAGGCAGGGGCATTGGTTAGTCCGAAGGACATTACGGTGAACTCAAACTGCCCGTAGCGGGTGACAAAAGCTGTCTTAGGGATGACAAAAGTACTTGGCTCCTTTTAGCTGATCGAACAGGTCATCAATTCTGGGGAGGGGGTACTTATTCTTAATGGTAACCTCGTTCAGTGCTCGGTAATCTACGCACAACCTCATACTCCTATCTTTCTTCTTGACAAACAGCACTGGGGCTCCCCACGGCGACGAGCTTGGTCTAATGAAGCCAATTCGTTGCAGTTCTTCTAGTTGCTTCTTTAATTCTGTTAATTCAGAGGCCACCATCCTATAGGGTCTCTTGGCTATAGGGGATGTTCCGGGGATAAGGTCTATGACGAACTCTATATCCCTGTCCGGCGGCATACCGGGAAGCTCTTCGGGGAATACGTCTGGGTATTCGTTTACTACCGGGACTCCTTCTAGGGGCTTGGCTTCCATGCTAAACACCATTGGGTCAAACTTACTGTCCCGTGTATGGCAGATCACTTGTACTCCTTCGGGGTTTGTTAGGTATACCACTTTGTCGGTACAGCCTATGAGACCATTGTGTCGGCTTAACCAGTCCATTCCAAGGATCACGTCTATTCCCCCAGACTTAAGTACCACCAAATCTGCTAGAAAGTCTACCCCACTTAAAATGATCCTTACCCGTGGACAACCTAATTGGCAATTGATGTCGCCCCCAGGCGTCCGAGTTAATAGGGATGTTTTTAGTAGTACTGTAGGCATTTTGTGTTTCTCCACATAGCTCGAGGATATAAACGAGTGCGATGCTCCAGAATCAAATAGTACTGTTGCCAGAGCTGAGTTGACTAGGTACTCACCGAGTACTACGCCCTAAGCTTCTTGAGCCTCCTGCGCGTCGATGTGATTGACGCGGGCTCGTCCAAATGATTGCTGCTTCATCTGCTGGCTGTTGTCGTTGTTGCGGATGGGCACTCGGTTGGCACCGGTCAGGGCTGGTCTGGGCCCATTCACCGTGTTGGAGAAGGCTGATGTAGCTGGCTTGTTCTCGGCGTAAGGGCAATTGGCGATGAAATGCCCTGTCTCACGGCAGTTGAAACAGGCCCTAACATTGTTGTTGTCGGAGGCGACCAGGCTTGTGTTGCTCTGCGGGGCCCTCATGGTATTCTAACTCTTAGGCTGTGCTTCGGGGGCCCGTGATCCTATCACTTGGGACTGAGTCCTATACTGCATTGGGCCTGAGATCTTGGTGCGGTGTAGTTGGAGTTCCTCGGCTTTTGGAAGCGGTCCTGTTGGCGGGCCTTACTTTCCAGGAATTTGCGTTTATTATCCTTCCTCTCTTCGGCCTTGGCCCTTTCCGTGAGGATAGCCTTGTTCATCAGGGTGTTGAAGTCCGGATAGATCTGGGGGGTAAGCAAGGTCCGGAGTTCTGGGCTTAATCCCTTCTTGAACATGTCTTGCTTCTTATCGTCGTCGTTCACTTCCTCCGGCGTGTATCGGGCCAATTCTATAAACCGGTGGGTGTACTCCTCCACTGTCATGCTTCCTTGTTGTAGTGCGCGGAATTCATCCGCCTTGCGCTTCATGGTGGCCGAAGGAATGTGATAGCGGTGGAACTCTCTTACGAATTCTCCCCAGGTGATGGTAGAGGCATCTTCGGCTGCGGCACAATAGTTTTCCCACCAGGATAATGCTGTTCCGGTGAGCTGGTGGGCTGCCAGAAGGACTTTGTCCCAGTCCTGGCATTCGAATGGTTCGAGCTTCCTCTGAATCACTCGCAACCAGTCGTCAGCATCCAACGGGTTGCAGGATCCGGCAAAGGTGGGTGGCTTGGTCCTTAGAAAGGCCGTCAGCTTGTCATTCATATTCTGTCCCCGTGGCTGCCGGTTAATGAGGGCATTGGCCAGTGTCTCCAGTATGAGGGTCTGGTTGTGGATTATCTGAGCCAAGTCTCCGAGGGGTGGGGGTGGTGGTAGGTGCTCTCCTTCTTGACTTCCTCCTCGGTTTTGGCTGACTTCCTGTTCCTCTTGCTCAACAGGCTATGCTCCGGCACCAGCGGTTGCGGGGTTCCGGCTACGGGAGGCCCTCGCGACGTTCCGGGGAGTCACCTGTTGATTGGGTAGATGGGGTTACGATTATGTGATGTTTAAGTTGTTTAATTCGTATATATAAGGCAGAATCTACCTTCTGCCGGTACCCATATAGACAAGCAGCACACATCAACCAGCACACAATCATCACAAACAATAAGCACAAACCCTTTTATTACTGCAAGGGAATACAACTTGAGGGTACGACTAGGTCTCGTGCTACTCGGCCAAGGTCTTGTCTTAAGGGCAAGGGTATCACTGGGACGGTGTCGGTCACACTACTTGCGCGGTGTGCCTTCTCCCGGGGCGGGAAGGGTGAGAGGTCCTCGCTCGCCGTCCTCAGGGTTCCATCGGTCAGGGGTTGCGTTGCAGCATCCCCTTCGTCGGCGGCAGCAGAGCTTTCAGGGTTCTCAGGTGGGGCCTGTGTGCTCCCAAAGAGTGATCCCCACCCTATGACGGGTGTCCCGAGTAAAACATGGTCTTCCCCAATTGCCGGGACTGGTGTCCCACTTTGGGTCCAATCTTGCATACGCCGGTCTCGGGCCTGCCTGAGGCTCTCTTGGGCGACTGCTTCGCTACTGGACCGCGGCTGCGGCTCTCGCTTCGGCGTGGGCGGCTCGGATCTGCTATAACCTCACTGCGAGCTCCGCTTGCTCGCTCGATGGGTCTGCTCCCTTAGAAGGTTGGCTTGCTCATCAAAGAGTTGGTCCAGGGCGGCTAGGTAAGTAGCCACTCGGTACAGGGGGCCTTCTTCGTGGCGACGTCGTTCCAGGTTTCTCATGCGCGCTTCCCAGACTGGGGTTCTGATGGCCGGCGGGAAGAACTTCGCTGGCGTGGGGGCGAGGTGTTTTTCAAAAAATTCGGCACAAATAACGGAGTGCTTTTCTGATGGCAAGGGGTAGGTGTCTTGATGTCTAAACCCTGTGGCGGTCGCTCGCCACGGCTGGATGTCGGGGTAGCGGTTGCTCCTGGCGATGACCAGGATCACCCTGCAGCGGAGGGTACCATGGTGCTCGTACTCTCGGCTGTAGTACCTTGGGCGTTCTGTAACGCCAAGGTCTTCCAGGGTGTTGATTAAGAGGCCAGGAAAACCAGGTGCTTCTTGGCAATCGCCCTGGGTCCATCCTTCCTCAGCCATCTGAAACATGAACAGGGTAAACAGTCTAGCACAGATACAAAAGGGAGTGGATAACATTTATTAATATGGGGATACAATTTTCATGGGCACGGGGTTATTAGGGTCGGGTTCTAGCTTGGAGTGCTAATCCTATCATGGGGATTCTTCCTCGGTCCTGATAGGGCCGCTTCTTTTATTGGAAGGAACTGATCCATCTCATTTTCGGTCTGAGTGCCCTTATCCCAATGGGTTTCCATGGGTTCTTCTTCTTCTTCCTCCTCTATCCATCCACCTATCCTGTTGCGGTTCTCGTATTCTTGCATCTGCGCTTGGAGGGCGGCTAAGGAATACTCGGCGCTTGCGGCTCTTGTCCGTTGTTCCTCCAGCTCCTAGGTTATCTTTTCAATCCCATGGATTAGCTGCTTCAGTTGTGCCGCCTGTTCACGGTAGAGTGCATCCAATCCAGTAAGGTAGATGGATAGGTGGGAAACCGTGTCTTCCAGGTCTTCTTCTTCCTCGTCCGAGCCCCCTCATTCGGGCAATCCAAGTGCAATCCTCTTCCCTCAGCGGGTGGGAAAAATCCCATAGGAGTCCGCTGAAGGTGGTGCCTGTAGAGCACACGCAGCCGTCGCAGGGCTTTACGGGCGGCCTTTCGGTAGGTGTCGGGAAGCGGAAGCCAGAGGTGGAGATGAACCAAGGGTCCACATCAGGGTAGCGGGTGCTCCTCTCCACAAAGACCATCGTATCGCACCGAAGGGTGCCTCCGGAGATGTATTCTCGGTAGGCATACTCTGGTGGTTCCATAACCCCAACGCGTTCCAGGCTGAGCAATAGTAACTTAGGGAGGCCGGGCTCTGCGTGGCAGATTCCGCTAACCCATCCATTGTCAGCCATCTGGAACAGGGCAAAGACCAGCGGTGAGTGTTTGTGCAGAAAAATATCTAAGTCAGAACAAATCCT